>NW_006239194.1:14537-18673 GCF_000226075.1 Solanum tuberosum | reverse complement strand
CGTATTCTTGTTAAAAACCCCACCCCCCCCCCCCCCCCCCACAACTCTGCGCAACCTTAAACCAGTCCCACTCCGCATAGCCTTAAACCCACATATATAGTGTATCTTGAGCAACTTACACCGGATTTTGACCTCATGTATTAGAGATACATGAATTTGGACGTATCTGAATGAGATAGATACATATACCTGAAGTTTAAAATTTGGTAAAACTCTCGTAATATAGCAAACCAACATAAATCTAAGTAATTAACTTCTAAACTAATAAGAATTTTGTAAAATTCCCTTAATTCAAATATATATTGTTTTAAAAGTATTTACAAATATGTAATTGTACTAAGTTTTAGAATTAACACAAAACAAAATAATAAATACAATGATACTTTCAAAATCATGAAAAAATATAGAAGTTGGGATAAAGTTGATTGAACATGATCTTACTCTTAAACATGGATCTTGACATTGTATTCTCCTTGTCAATAAAAAAAATTCGGCTTGACAAATTAGAAAAGGATGGAAAGGTATTAGTGCAAATGAAATGAATTTGCCAATTAATTGGATAAATCCAATGCATTGTCTCAAAGCAATTAAGACAAAAAGACCTAAATATGTCTAAAACCATCAGTCTAAAAAAAACTTCAGATACATCCTATTTTGTTTTTAAAAAATATTATTTTAAAAAAGTTAAAAACTTTGACAAAACTGCCATCGATAAATCAACGTTATGTATATCACCCGAATTTCTTGGTTCTCTGATCCTCGTTCCAAATCAATGGACCCCATATTTACCTTTTATTTGGGAAAAGTCTTCTATTTATTTGTATATGTAAAAAAACAAAAAAAAAATTCATCATATTTTTTTCATTTTCATTTTCTCAATGTATTTTTTTAATTACCATTTGTACCAGCTTGAAAGCACCTTACCTCGATTAATTTAACAATATAATTAACCTTTTTTTATCGATATAAATATTGAATAACTATGTTCACCAAATTTATTAGAAAAAAGAAAGAAATCATCTAGCAAGTGTTTTTACTTTCATTAAAATTTGAATCTCAAGGGGTCATGATTTGATTTGAAAATAAATTACGTTGAGATTAGTTATATTGAAGCTAGTCGTTATACTATGAATAGTTATTTAAATATTAATTATTTGATTTATTATATTAAAAATAAACAAGCATTGTATAGCTTATTAGCAATTGTTTGTTTATAAAATACTCCCCATTTTGTTAAGTAGAAAGAAAATGACTTATTCCATCATCTTATAGCAGTAATCTCAGGGTTATTTTTGTTTAGTAGAAGGAAAGTTGAGAAATTTCAACGTTATTTTTGTCATTTTCATTTTTATCCCAAAAATAACTTAACTCAATAATATTATTTCATCATCTGATAGTAATAAGTACTTATCCCAATACTAATTTCTAAACCTGATATAACTTATTTCAAGATCAGTAACTAAACAAAAGATAAGGCAATAATAATTAATTTTTTACTTCAGAACTATCTATGTTGGTTCATCATATCAATCGATGAGTTAATATCTCATATGGTCACTCAACTTTGAATAATTCACTTAGAAAATCACTCAACTTTGAATAGTTTACTTAGAAAGTCACTCAACTTAATTTATTTTATAACTCAAAAGTCACTCAATTATTGATAGTTCACTTAGAAAGTCACTCAACTATTGATAATTTACATAGAAAGTCACTCAACTAAATAAACTATTTTTTAAAAAAAATAATAAAATGCTCATTTAATTATTTTATTAAATTTTGTTGAAATATAGTTTTTAGTTTTAAACCAATTTTTTTAAATGGTAACAGATTGCTATTGGGCGTTCTATTGATTACTTCTTAATTACTTCTGAGTTCTGATCAATTCCAATGTTCTTCTTTTTTTTGGATCATTTTTCAGTTTATTTAATTCCACTAAACAATTGCTAGAACGGAAAATATTTTTTTTGTCTATTGCTACAGTACGTTTTTCAAAAAGTATATGATTAAATAATTGGAGTGGATTAGTAAGATAATTAAAATAGATGTATTCTTATTTCTTAAAAAAATAGTTTAAAATAAAATTAGATTTCAACAAAATTTAATGAAAAAAATATTTAAATTGATTAGGTGATTTTTAAAATGAAATATCAATAGTTGAGTGACGTTTTAAGTAAAATACCAATAGTTGAGAGATTTTTTAAGTAAAATATCAATAATTGAGTGACTTTTGAGTTATATAAAACAAAGTTTAGTGACTTTCTAATAGTGAATTCAAAATTGAGTGACCATATGAGATATTATCTCATCAATGATCCTTAAAATTATAATTCTCATCTCACTTTATTTACCTCCAAGTTACATTTTTGAATTTTTCTAATTAACTCATTCCTTTGTATATCTTCATGTGAATTAATTGTAGTTTAATAAATCTTGCATTGTTCACGAAAAATAATATATATATATATATAGATAGATATGTCGGCAGTATGGCAAGGAGAAATTATTATATTATTTTGTTTGTCATTAGGCAAAACATAAGGTTTCATGTCGAATTGTCTCAACAAGATATGATTTGTATTAATATTTAAACATTAGGGGTGGGGGTTGAAAGATTCATTTAATTGCAAGTAACATGCATTGTATAATTTATATATATGATATGTCATATTTTAAAAATTATATTACTTTCAGCTATGGAGTAATGATAAAATAATAACACTAAATAATGTATATTAATATTGAATGATTTAACTAAGTTTAATATTTCGTTAAATTTATGAAGATTTATAGCAGAGGGGATTAAAGGTGCTACTACATACTTTTACAATTTTGTTTAGTAGAGTGTTATTAATTAAGTAAAATATTTGAAAAAAATATTCTTATAATTGAGGCTATCAAATGTTTACATAATTATCATTTTCAAATTTGTTCGTGTATGATGAGATTCAATTAAGTTAAATTCGACGATATAACTCATTTTAATTCAACTAAAGAATAATTTTGCGTTCAATCAATCGAGTTAATTTCAACAAGTCATAACTCAATTCATACATTTAAACTATTTGAACGAATATATTTTTTTAATAAAAAATATAGATTTTGTCACCTCTACACCATAGTCATTGTTACTTATAAGACAAAACAAGCAAAAATCTGGCACGATATATAGAGAAATGACAAATCAAAATACCAAAGATTTTTATTTTATTTTTTGGCTTGAGATTTGTACAAAAAAATGTGTTGTCAATTTTGTGTCTATATACAATGACTGAGATGTTTTTGAAGAGAACCACTGCTTACCTAATTTTTATATTGTAAATTTAGAAATTCAAAGAACTTTTTGTCAGCAGGAACTATATTAGTCATAACATAATGTTTCACGCAGGGGAGGAGTATGTTCTTAGGGGTTCATCCGAATCCCCTTCGTCGGAAAATATTACTATATATACATGGTTAAAATTATTTTTTAGGTATATATAATAGATGTAGAACTCCTTTAACTAGTTTGTGTGTTCACTTCTTCAGATTTTGAACCCTCTTATTGAAAATTCTCGCTCCGCCACTGATTTCACGTACGTACGTAATTGAGGATATGAGCGGTTTGTTTTCTTATATTGTCTTGGACAATATTCATTGTCTTAGCTAAATGTTGAGCTAGCTAGTTAAACGTAAGGGGTACACCATACACGTACAATACTCTCATACTAATTGAATTGTACTTAGGGGCGGAGTCACTCGATAAAAAATTATATTATTTATACATAATTAAAATAATTTTTTATGTATATATAGTAGATGTCGAACCCCCTTCGACTATTTCATGTGTTTATTTCTACAACCCTCTTATTAAAAATCCACTGAATTTATACTGATTAAAGTTCTCAAGAATTATCAAGTGTTTCTAAATTACATGTATAAATTTAATGATATCGTTTTTAAGATAAATAGAACATGCATCAACCTTTCAATTTTTTTACGTGATATATAATACAGATAAAGACACATTTTGATTTTTAATTTACCCTATATATCAAATATCCATTATTATTTTATTGTAGCTCCAACTTTTGAATATGCTTGTTTTTTTGGGGGGGGGGGGGGGGGGTGGGGAAGACAAAATATGTGAATAATGA
>NW_006239194.1:10718-14531 GCF_000226075.1 Solanum tuberosum | reverse complement strand
GAATTGGTGAAGTTAAAATATCTCATATATGTTATATTATTAGTTGAGTGAAATGAACTATTGTTTAAAAGGAGTAATAATCCACGTCAAACTTTGAATTATATCGTGTCTGTGTACATGCACTAGAAGCATAAATAAAGATAACATCTATATCTAGACTTGAATTTTTGTTTATATTTATCAACTTATGTTGATGAATTTAGTACCAAGATTAATTGAAAAATCATGAAATTATATAATAAAAATAAATTTCAACAGTAATAAATATATTCATTAATATAAATTGCTAAAGTGATATTGGTTAATTGACGTTAGATTCAATGTTGCTATAGACTTTAGGGATATTTACAAATAATATTAATTAATCGCCTCTTAAAAATATTTTTAGCGGCAATTAAGCTATTGCCGTTAATTAATTGTCACAAAAGATTATTTTTGATGCAGTGATAGCTCAGTTGATTGACTACCTAAACTTTTATTGTGTCCGTGACGGTTTAATTCCCCGCCTCGTAATCTCCTTTCTTTATTTTTCCAGGAGCGTAACTACATTGACCTCAGGATAGTCACTCAAACACCTTTATCGAAATATTATATTATGCATATAGTTAAAAAAAGAAAATAATATCGTATGAATAGGCCAAAACAACTTTTAGAGATATATTACTAATGTCTTAATTAAATAAATTTAGTTAAAATTTTAGCTTCGCCACGTACTTATTTTCCCTTTCCTATTCCAATTTTTTTATTTTTCTGATTTTTATAAAGGTACTAGATAATGTTGCCCGTGCTATGCACGGGACCAATAATATAAATGGTATGTTTTGGGGCTAATAACCGAGTTTTTGAAGCGATTATTTGCGTGGATAAAGGAATAGGTTTTTTTTATCACAAACCTGTACTTTCTTTGACGCTATTTAAGGCATAATAAGACTACCCACATACAACATTTTTGAAATATTTTATGTTGTCAATTATCATGATTTATAGTATTTTTACGCATTTTTTTAAATATAAAAAAACTAAAAAAAATAGGACAAATAAATTAAAATGGACCCAATATATGTTATTTTTGTTGTCTCAATTTATGTGACACAAATGAAATTTGGAGAGTCATCCAAATTTTCATTTTTTTTAAAAAATGTTTTAAGTTACTAATTATTGTGATTTATAATATTTTTATGTAACTTTCAAATAACGTACATTACTGGTCACTTTGTCCTAATTTATGTGATATGGATAAAATTACAAAATTAACCCTTTTAAAATGTCTTTAAGATATTTTAAGTTGTTAATTATTATTATTTTTTTAAAATGATGTGTTATTTTTTCTGTCCCAATATATGTGAGCCTGATAGAATTCTGAGAGTCAACCTATGTTATTATATAGCTTTTAAATATATAATATTCAAGATTGGTTTATGTCCAAGTATAATATATAATATTCAAGATTGGTTTATGTCCAAGTATAATATATAATATTCAAGATTGGTTTATGTCCAAGTATAATATATAATATTCAAGATTGGTTTATGTCCAAGTATAATATATAATATTCAAGATTGGTTTATGTCCAAGTATAATATATAATATTCAAGATTAAGACTTTTAAAAGGGAGTTTATGCTCAAGTATAATATATAATATTCAAGATTGAGACTTTTAGAATATTATATATTATACTTGAGCATAAACTCCCTTTTAAAAGTCTTAATCTTGAATATTATATATTATACTTGGGCATAAACTTCCTTTTATTATATAGTAGAAATATTAAAGTTTAACTATGTATTCATGCTTTTGTCAGATTACAATAAATTTAGGTCTCAGAGCACTTTAATTTGTCAACAATTAAAATAAAAATAAAAATTGTCAACAATATATACAACTATCTAAAAAGAGTAGCACTTAACCTAAACTTTATTTTCAATATTATCTTGTCTATGTACATGCACTTTGAAGTTTGAATACACTGAAAAATATATACTTATATATATCATCATCAACTTTTAACTTTTATAGATGAATTAACTTAACGGTGCATATATATACTTTAATTATATATATAGTTTAATTTGTACAAATGAATGAATGAGTAGATTTGTATTCCAAATAAATTAATTTGTCATAACATATGCTTACCTTTTATTAGAATTTATCCAGAAAAAATGCGACTCTACGTGTTATCATGAATGTAATTTGGTTCATTGTATCTTTCTAGGTTCAGACAAGGGATATTCATCCTAATTTGCCTTAATTTTCTATTCAGTATTCGATATTATATTCTATCACATAATTCAAAATACCTTAAAAATTTTATGTACATAGAAGTATATATAATTTTCACTAAAATTCTTAAATATTTTCCCGTTTTATTTACGTGATTTCTTATATAAAAAATAAAATATTTTATTTTGATATCAACTGAGTAATATATATCAAAATGATACAAACTACAGATTCTATACGCACGTGAAAATAATTGGAAGAATTAAAAGATGGAGACAAATAGACATAATGTTAAAGCTTTTATTCACTCTAAGACTTATATGTTTCATCTATAAACTTTAAAAAAATGATAAAAACTAATATATTTATTTAGTTACATTATTGGCAAGATATATATAAAAGAGATTAAATAATGGCTAGATGAGAATGAAAGAGTAAATGTATCACAACTTTTATTCAACTAATAAAGACTTTATTTTGTTCTCACTTTTGTGGGGTTGCCACTACAATACATATGATTATATATATACTCTATAATACTAGATGAGAATGAAAGAGAATATACATCGTATTTTATTTTATTTATTTTTCCTCTTTGCTTCTAGTAGTAGAATCAATCATTTGCTACTAACATCAGGATAGACTGTCTAGCTACGTTACATCTTTTCGAAATGACATTAATAAAAAATATTAATTTCATCTACATTGGAAATTGACTTGTTTGAAACGTTTTCAAATGAATATTTCGTTGAATATCCCATATTAACGGCATTCCAAGGATGTTCAATGCAAATTCGTGTTTCTAATGTATAGTGTTACAGAATTTAAAATTTAGAATCAATGAATTTAAAATAAATATGATCTATTATATAAATTAAATTTATAATATTTTCCTTTAAATTAGATATATACATAATTTGAGCTAAATGTACGAATTTATTGAATTCGGTTTAGATCCGCTTGTATGTTTGGATTGAAAATATGAGAAAGGAATGAAACAGGATTAGGAGGTGCATTCATATATTATACTGTATAATGAAGGGTCAAAAACATATCTAAGGTATTTTTTTTAATTTTCTGTGTTTTATATTTAAATTATCAGGTGTGGTAAGTTTTCTACCTAAATTATTATTAAATATTTGTCTAATACACCTTAACTATCAACTGTCCACTTTTTTTTTTATATGAACAATGTTACTATTTTAAGTAGGTAAAGTACTGAACATCAATTGATAGTTGAGATGCGTTTCGATAAATATTTAGTGATAGTTTCTGTAGGAAATTTACACACTTGATAGTTTAGCTATGAAACTGAAAAATTCGAGACACTTTAGGTATGTTTTGACCCCTAATTCTATATTATATTTACGGGAAAAAATATACCTTAGAGCTCGTTTGATTGGGGATCAAGTTATCCCCAGATTAGTTATTCCAAAATTCTTGTCCCACTTCAATGTGAAATAAAAATAACATTACAATCTCAGAACAACTAATTCACCGATAAGTTATCTTATCCCAACCAAATATGTGGTAAATTCCTCCTTTATCCCGATACAGAACGACTCCTAAGGATAGTTGGGGTGGGGGG
>NW_006239194.1:5776-10626 GCF_000226075.1 Solanum tuberosum | reverse complement strand
GGGTGGGGGGAGGGGGGGCTGGGGGGGTGTACATTGAATTGTGTAATTGGTACTTGGCATTGGAAAAGTGAACATCAATTAATAGTTGAGATGCGTGCTCATAAATATTTGGTGATAGTTTATATAGGAAACTCACATACTTGATAGTTGAGCTATGAAACTCAAAAATCTGGATCACTTTAGGTGTGTTTTGACCCCTAACTCTATAAATATATTAAGGGAAACATATACTCTAGAACTCGTTTGGTTGAGGAACAAATTAACCCAAAATTAGTAATTTCAGAATTGTTATCCCACTTCAATGCGGAATAAAAATAACATTAATCTCATAATAACTAATTCAAGATAAATAATCTTATCCCAACCAAATAAGTAATATATAAACTTATCCTTTATCCTTGATACCGAACGAACCCTAAGGGTGGTGGGGGAGTGTACATTGAATTATGTAATTGCTACTTGGCAAAGGGATGCCATGTAGGGCTCTCCATGCCATCCTCACAGTTATCCTTCTCTAGGTCCTGGATATGGGCTTTAATATATTTTTAGTTTTTTAATTATCTCGTATTTTGATATCCATTTAGGGACTGATTCGACTAATTTAAATTTACATCGCATGAACTTGCATAAAGTTTACTAAAAAGCAAATTAAAGTGTACTTTATCAAGCTCTTTTTTTCATTCTCAAGGTTGAATTTACTGCGGCCTCAAATTAGAATTTCATACTTAATCAGCATAAGAAATAATTTAATTATAAATTTCATATTTTAATCTTAATTATGGTATTTTATATTATAATTATTATAAAAATGTCATGTGGCATATTTGAGATCATAAATTTTAAAATTATTATTTTCTATTCCATGAACACCTTCACATAAATTAAATGGAGGAAATATTATATATATATATATATATATCATTGGTATGCTCTTTTTGTTTCCCACTTGTGGCTGTTTGAAATATTATATTCTTACTAGATGTAATATTCCCAAAACTCCAATAATGTCCACTTGTAAGAACAACCAACAACAAAGTTGTCCATTTTTTTTTTGTGAGGAATAGGGCTATGTAATTCAACTTGTGTTGGAAAAAATCAACTTGTGTTTGTTAAAATCAAAAGTGATTAATTAAGTAGATAAACATTTTGAAGCCATCTCACTCACTAGTTGTCAATAGTACTTCTTTTGCATGATCAAACCAAATGGGCTACCAAATTAAAGTGTCAATAGGCAAATGAGTCATTTGCACCAATGCCTCTAATTTTGGGATGGTTCTTAATTGGAAAAATTACATACTAAGCAAATATATGTTGTATAACTAATCAATCACATGTTAACTTTAAAAAGTTACACAATCATATTATACTTTCACAACTTCTTTCTCGCTCGCCTCTCTTCTTCATCTCCCTCCCCTCTTTCCCTTTCTAGCCCTCTCTCTCTTTCTTTCTTTCTCTCTCTCTCTCTCTCTCTCTCTCTCCCTCTCTCTCGATCTTGACACTTTCAATTTCCTTTGTCTCTCCCTCTCTTTCCATCTTAGAACCAATCAGTTAACCGATCAAATTTAGGGTTGGGGGGGATAGGAGAATTGGGAGAAAGTATTATTATGAATATATGAACAAGATGAAACTAATTGAATTCATTAGTAGAGAGGAAATTGAAGCATGTATCTATGCACATATACATGCATATGAATAACTATTTTCTTTGTTTTTAAGTATATATTTATGCATAGAAATACATCAATACATATTTGATATCATATACATGTATCTATGCACAAATATATTGGATACATCACAAATACACTGGCTTAGTTGATGAATGTACCAATGTATATTGATACCAGATACATTGGATACATCATTGTCCTCATAAACCTCTTAGCAAGTGACATGTACTGTATTTTGATTAAAATACGAGAGAGGCGAACGAGAGAGAAGAGAGGCGAGACATGATCTATAATTATTAAAAGTGTCGTTGCATTACGTAATTCCAATGTATACTACCATATCTTATGAAATTCCCTCTTCGTAATTTTTGTCCCTCAAATTTGGGGTCTTTTATTGAAAAAAATGACCGAAAATATTTATGACATAAAAATAAAACAAAAAATAGAATCACAAGACATATATTTATATTTTCGTATCAGAATATAACATAAGTTGACATAAATTCAGTTTAGAAACCACAAATTAGGTCTTACGAGACATAATTTAGTTCCAATATAACTTATGCCAATAGGAACATAAGTTCAGTTTCAGAAACCACAATGTAATGTCATAACTCATAAGTGACATAACTTATTCATACAAAACTTATTCCGAACAAGGCAAAAAGATCTCTAAACTTATACCATACGAAATTAGATCATAATTAAAGAGTTTTGACCCATAAATATTCATTAAATAAACAAAAATAAATTTAAAAGTTATAATATCTTTTAAAAATAAATTAAAACCTCCTTGTCATCTTTATTATCGAGATTGTAAAGATTGTTTCTTGTTCCAACTGGATTCAAATCATACTTAACCAACTTTGACTATACTCAAAACTTGATTAGAATATTTGACCTCTAACAAATCAAAAATTTTCCAACGTGACAATATTTTTTAATTTATGTAGCAAAATAATGTTATTGGAAACATATATTAAAATAAAAAACTTAAAACTCGATTTCAACGAAAGTCTAACAATCATAATGAAATGTTGTTACAGAAGATAACTGTCATAGAAATGTCTAACCCGACTATTATCTTAAGTAATGAAGGACCAGTGTTTTTCTTAAACAACTATTATAATTTTCTTAACACATTGGACGGTGTGGGAAACAAAATATTATATTTGTTAATTGAAATATTTTATTAGTATCAATTAATCAAATCCAAATAAATCTCCTTATTATGCGGGTAATACCTGTATGAAATTATCTTCTTTGGCATTTTATCCATTGATAAGATCAATACAGATTTTGCTCTAAAGATATGATTTTACACATAATTAATTAGACCAAAAGGGAATCAATAGAAGATTTTATTTATTGTGGTCTAATATATTTAGGAACAAGGTGAGAGTGGAAAAAGATAAAATTTTATGAAAATAAAAGGGAGAATGGTTCGCAATATATTGAACTTTGATCGAAATTTTTATAACAATTCTAAACTTTAGGCAGGACATATTATTCCCGCACTATCTAATAGTGTATTTTAAAGATATATAGGTGTCCACGTGGACACCATAAATATTGCATCATTATAAATAGTAACCTGTCCAGCTGGACACTTATATATCTTTAAAATATACTATTAACTAGTGCAGGAGTAATAGATAATGCCCAAAGTTTGGGATTGTTACAGTAATTTCGGTCAAAATTCGGATATATTTCAGATCTTTTTCCCAAAATAAAACGAAGTACATTTTTAAGGAAATCTTAGTTGGAGAATACAAATCAAATCAAATGAAATAGTTTTGATTTGAGGACAATCAAATAATTACAAGTTCCTATGCAATTAGAGAAATTAAAGCCAAAGACATTAAGAATATTGGCACTTCAACCTAGTAATTTTATCTAGTATTAAAATTAATTTCAAACATATGTGTTTTCACTTTTAACTCTTTATGACTCATCACCTTTAATTTGCTAATTGTACGTAGTTTTTGTTTGATACTCCCTCCGTCTCATTTTATATGCCACATTTTAATTACTTTGCACTTGCATTAAGAAATGATGTAACTTTATCCTATTACCCTTATTTAATGTTTTCTTAAGTCAACTTTATTAATAAATGACAAGATTAATTATATATTCTATCAAAGGTATAATAGGCAAAATATGATAATTTATGCATAAATTTTATAAAATGACATGTATTGTGGTCCAACTATTTATAGAAAGAGATGACATATAAAATGAGACGGAGGGAGTATTCCATAATTTCTTGATGAGACTTAAAAATGTGACTAGGTTGCATTTTTATGTAAATACATCCCAAATGTAACACTGCATGTGAGTTGGGAGACATCACAAATTAATAATATCACAATTTCATTTTGCTTAGACTTTGGACATGACTTTATAAGAATGCGTGAAGAGTCCTTCATTTCATTATTTGCATTATATTTGACGAAGTCAATTATCTTGTTGGTGAATCTAAGCTTATTTCATATAAATTCATTATATAAATTCAATTATCGAACCGGTTCATTCGAAATCTTTTTGATAAAAAATTATATTATTTATACATGATTAAAATTATGTATTAATTTTGATCCTTAGTAAAAATTCTGATTCCGCCACTATTAACTGTATAAAATATTTGACTTTCCTAAAAAACGAAATTTTAATGTATTAGTCTATCTCTTATTATTTGTAGTGTATCATTACATACAAGTTCGTATATCGATTTGATTGATATTAAATTAACTTTTGAAAATATTATCAAAGTCATTGTGGACATTAATGCAAATGAAATGAATTTGCTATTATTTGGTGTTTGACAAAGCACTTAATTTGGGTAAATTCACTGCATGTCTCAAAAGCAAAGACAAAAAGACCCAAAATTTAAATTATAGACTTTGTCAAAACTGTCCATAATTTCTTTCTTCCTCTTTAATTCCTCTTTTTCTTTTCAATCAGTGGGGTCCATATATATTTACTTTGTATTTAGGGAGCTGGGAACCTAAATAAGCCACAAAAACATAAAAGTGACCAAAATAAGTCATTACTTTAGGAAGTAACTAAAATAGGCTTAGTGGAAGAAAAAATTCCACTTTATCTAATATTCTAAATGTTTTCCGTTAGTTTCATAACGTGTATATTTTAATATATAACGGAACTATTTCCTACACTTTA
>NW_006239194.1:0-5591 GCF_000226075.1 Solanum tuberosum | reverse complement strand
TGAAAAATCCTCCAATCTCTATTTAAGGAGGACGTTCAAACATAGTTGATAGCACCTACAACATAAAGTCTTCTATATTTGTAGGACGTTAAATGTAGATGCTATCAACTATGTTTGAACGTCCTCCTTAAATAGAGATTGGAGGATTTTTCAGAATAAAAAAATAAAAATACATAGTGTAATAATTTTTTCCGTTTTTATGATATGTCAAATCAATATAATTGTATGACAAACACTGCAAAAGCTTCATAAAGAGATAAAAACGTGAATTATTCCTCTTTGTAAAGTGGAATTTTTTCTTCCACTTTATAAAGTGTAAGAAAAAGTTCCACTTTACAAAGTGTAAGAAAAACTTACACTTTACAAAGTGTAAGAAATAGTACCGTTATATATTAAAATATACATGTTATGAGACTAACGGAAAACGTTTAGAATATTAGATAAAGTGGAATTTTTTCTTCCACTAAGCCTATTTTAGTTACTTCCTAAAGTAGTGGCTTATTTTGGTCACTTTTATGTTTTTGTGGCTTATTTAGGTTCCCTCCTCGTATTTGGGCAAGTTTTTTTGTTTATTTATATAAATATTATTAATTTTCAAAATATAAACATAAGATCTTATAATTTTCAACGCATTGTATTTTTTACTAGGTTACCCCCTTTAATTTTCTAATCAACTTTTCTTTAGGATAGCTTCATCTGAGTTAATTGTATTTTAATAAATCTTGCATGGTTAAAAAAAAAATATAACGCTCTCAACAAGATTTTTTTTATACTTAAAGCACGAATTTGAGATTCGAATTAAAAGTGAAATAGCCTCACCACTAAACCACAACTATAAATTCATAACATAGTTATTTGGTACTTTGGAAGACAAAACAAGCAAAAATCTGACACGATAGAGAAATGACAAATAAAAAATGAAGTACATTTCCAAAGAATTTTCTTTAATTAGATTAATTCAGATTTATACCAAAAAAATGTCAGGCCCTGTTGGATTTAGAAAAAGACTTTGAATTCTATTTTCAAATTCGTGTCTATATACATGTACTGGAAAGCAATTGAAGATATCCATATCTAAAAATTGCTTACCTAATTTATTTGTAAATTCAAAATTGATCAAAAAGACTTTGTCAGCAGCAATTAAAGACGAAGTTAGAATTTCAATGTTATAGGTTTTAAATTTTTAAAATAACAATTTCAAATGATAATATATACATATTTTAATTTTTTTTTAACTCTATATATTGTGTTAAAAAATATAGAGCTACATTTATTACATCACATTCTTTGATGCTCATACGACTTTAATATATTAGCTATATACTTCCTCCATCCCATTTTATGTGACACCATTTCCTTTTTGATCAGTCCAAAAAAGAATGTCACATTTCCTTATATGGTAAGTATTTAAAGGTACACTTTCTTTTTTACCCTTGTTGATCCCACTTAATCTTAAAGATAGTACTCCAATACATTTATGAGGAGAGAGAAAAGTGAGTCTACTTTTTAATAGTATGACTATTTTTTGAAGGGGCAATTTGGTAAATATTTCAAAGTCTTCATTTATTTCTTAAACTCCGTGCCCGGTCAAATGTTGCCACATAAAATGGGACGGAGGGAGTATTAATTATTCACATAAAGTGAAACAAAGGGAGTAATAAAAAACTAGTACTTCACGTAAACTTTATTTCAAACTTCTATATATTGTGTCTATGTTCATGCATTGGAATAGACGTACTGAATATGTGTACTTATATGTGTGTATATATTATCATCAAGTTTAACTTTTGTTGATGAATTCACTTAATGGTGTATGCTTCTTCTTTTTTTTCTAGCTAATAACGATGGTCTTTAATATGTATACTATATATAGAAAAAAAAAATTCTTTCACATAAAATATTAATAGTTTAATAGAAGATATTCAACTGATCACTCTTCGTTCTATGTAGCTTCGCTAATGGAGTGGGATGACAATGGGGTGGGAGAGCTTGTTAGAGTTTTTTTTCGTCCGGTGTTCGGAGCCCATATTGGAGTCCGATAAAATTCGAATCGTGCACTGCAGAGTTCATTCAGGAGTGACGCTCCCAACAAAATTTTCTCCATACTATCCAGAATTCGAACCCGAGTTTGGTTTAGGGTGAAACAGTCTCACTATGGCACCACAAACAAAACAGTGTTCTCATTAGACAATTCAACTTCAATAAATTTATAGTACCTATTAATTAAACACGAATATCAACCGGTCCAAAAAGTATAGTGCATATATAACACACAAATTTTATAAAAGAGCCATAAATAAAATAAAAAGTCTTATTCCTATTTTAAAATTTCGTGATCTTTTTCTACCAAATTATTATAAATCTCTTTTTTTGAATACAAACTACAGACTTTACATGCACGTGGAAATAATTGCAAAGAATTTATAGATGTTGACAAATAGACATAATGTTGCAGCTTTTAGCCACTCTGTGTCTTTTATGTTTCGTGATTCATCTATAAAATTATATAAAATGATACAAACTAATATATATATATATATATATATATATATATCAAAATTTAATGTGATATTCTGCGAGTTGGAGTTGTAGAATCAACTATTAATATTTGTATTACGATAGGCGCCTATATTACATTTTCTTGAAGTATAATCGTTTTTTGGACTATGGATGTGTGAATACAAAATACTATTTTATGTTAACTGTGCTTTTATATATTTAATACTTAGACATACGCAAGTCTAAAATTTAGAAACAATAAACTCAAAAATATATGATATATAATATCACATATATTGTAAACGCTTTTTTAATAGAGCAACTTTCACATATAGCAAACACAAAAATTATATTTGTATGTTATAGTTATAGTTTGCATAATTGAGCTCCATAGCAAATTTTATGTTTGCTATGGAGCTTTTGATTTGTATAATTCGCTAAATACATCCAATTTTATACAAATTGTTCAGTTTTGTATAAATTCATTTATACATTGTAATTTGTATAATAATATTTGTATTTTGTATAATTATAAGTGTATTTGTATAATTATAAGTGTATAAGATGAAAATATATGTATTTGTATTTGTATATACACTTTTCTCTCATTTTATACAAACATGTATTTGTATTTGTATATACACTTTTCTCTCGCTTTATACAAACACAAACACATTTTATACCGAAATGTATAAAATGGCTAATTGTATACCAAATCAGATGGCAAAAAAATAGGATGTTTGCTGCGAATTACAAATAAAATAAACTATGGCTATAACATTTAATTTGAATTAATAATTTGCTATTCATATAATTTTCTCTTTTTAATATTACTAATTAATTGATGTATAAACAATTTAAGCTGAAAATATAAATTAATTTAATTGAATTTATTGAACTCGCTCTAGATCCACGTTTATATTTAGGTGGTGGTGTGAAAGGGAATAAGAAATTAAAGAAGAAATCACACTGGTGGAGAATGGCAATACATTGAATATTACATGACATGTAGGGCTTTCTATGCCTAATGCACAATTAGCTTTTTCTTGGTCCAGACTCCAGAGCATGGGCTCTAATATTATATACAGTTAACTTTCATCAAATTTATTGTAGGTTTTCATATATTTTTAGTTTGATCTAACTTGAGGCCGATTTGATTAATTTGAATTTATTCCGCACAAAATTTATTACAAGAAAAGTATAGTTTATTTATTTTCAAGGACGAATCTATTGTGACCTTTGGTTAGCTAGGGTTTATTTGATATTTGCTATTCATTATTTGAATTTGTACCTTATAAAGTTTATTAAAGAGGAAAATACTTTCTATCAGGATATTTTCTTTCTCAAGGTCAAACTCGTTGAAATCTCTGCTTTTCTAGAATTTTCGTACTTAGTTTATTAAAATAATCTTATATTTAATAATTTAACTTTAAAATTCATATTTTTTCTGTTGAAGATATTGAAAAAGTTTTAAATTGATGGTTAATGTGATGAATGGTCTCCTTAATTAAATTTGGATAATCCTTCGCTCATGAGCTACATTTTGAGATTGAGTTAGACTTAATAGTTGTATAAATTTCTTTACATAGTAAAAGAGAAGGATCCATCTCACACAATGTTGGCCCCTAAATTAAATTACTCACGCTTGTGATGTTCGGTCCTAAGTGTGAGGTAAGGTGTTGAAGGATGAAAAAGTGTTACATCAGTGGTTAATTAATGAGATGAGTGGTCTAGCTACTTGTAAACATTAGTTAGACAATCCTTTTTCATGAGCTAGTTTATAGGGTTGAGTTGGATCAAATATTAATTTTTTTACGTAATTTTAATGAGATCATAATTTATAAACGTCATATAAATGTCATGACCTATTTAAAATTATTTTTTTTAGATTTCATGAACACCTTCATATAAAATTCAAGGGAGGAAGAATATTTCATTTCATGGCTATGCTCTTCTTCTTTTTTCTTACTATTGATTTGATATTTATATTTTTTTTAATCTCAGCAAATTAAATACAATATGGTCTGGGTTCAAGGGATGTTTTCATTATATGTACCAACTTGTTAGAAATAATATCAAGGAATATTTTTGATTGATTGGAATTGGTTGTATAATAAATAGATGTTTTTTCTTCTTTCTTTCTTTGCCATTCACATTGAATTAGGAAAGTATAAGTCATAGTTACAAGTATTAATATTCAATTCATAGTACAGTGCTACTTTATATATTAATAATTTATTCAGAACCATCAGTAATTATTCTCTCTGTTTATTTTTATTTATCCACTATTTTATAGATTTTTATTTTTCACTTTTAACATAGTAAGAAAAGATATGTTTTATCCTTAGCATTAATCATTTATTTCTCAAATCATTTTCCAAGATCTAATACTAAATATCAATTAATAATAGTATTGTAGTAAAACAATCATGCAAATAGTTGTTTCTTAATGAGTGTATCAAGTCCAGGTGTGACAAGTAAAAGTGAATAGAGGGAGTAATATAAATATATACTTTCTCCGTTCACTTTTACTTGTTCACTTTAAACTTTGTATGCACTTAAGAAACATTAATTGATATGAACATTTTGCCATTATACTCATATTAATTGTTTTTTAGTATTAGGTCCTTGAAAATGATTTGTAGAATAAACAATTAATGTTAAGGATAAAATATATAAAAAAAAATGATAATTTTTTCTTGATATATTAAAAGTGACAAGCTAGTAAATATAAAAATCTAATTTAGAATAATGGACAATTAAAAATGAACGAAAGAAGTAATTTTGAGGGATTATTTTTATGGATGTAATATATTTTCTCTAGTCCATATTAAGTGAATTGTTGAGGTTTGTCACACCTCTAAGAAAAATATATAAGAATATAAATTAAAGACTACTTTCCACTATTACATTTATGATTATTCTCAACTATCCTTTTAGAAAATGTAAAATAATTACGAACCTTATTAAATAGAAGGGTAAATATGAAGAAAAAAAATCCTAATAATTTTCTTGAACTTTGAAAAATTCAATTATTTTTAACTATAAATAAACCAATATTGTATATGTTCGATATATGCCTGTTTTATAAT
>NW_006239193.1:901062-901441 GCF_000226075.1 Solanum tuberosum | reverse complement strand
GAAGAAGAAGTCTAGGAGACCGATAGATCCTGAGGATTATGCAGGATCTATTTCTTCTGCGCCAGAGCGCATCAGCCATGATACTCATTTATTTGCTGTTCCGTTTGGTACGACGGATCCTCGGCAATATTATCTTAATTATCGTTGACCAGTCGATGCTTCATCTACTTCACAGGCATTGCCTTCACGACGCTACGAGGACCTACCTTTACAAGCTATTCGTCGAGCACGACTTATCGGCAGGTACTCCATCTCCCACAGGTACATCTCCTCAGTTATCTACCATGAGGCTTGGAGATTCTAGTAGCGAGCAGTCAAATGCTATGGACGGTACGCCTCCATTGACTCAGCGTTTTGTGCATCCTGATGTATCACCCTC
>NW_006239193.1:804753-900339 GCF_000226075.1 Solanum tuberosum | reverse complement strand
ATCTGGATGTGTGGGTGGAGGAAAGGGCCGAACGAACTTTTGTAAGTTATTTAATATGAATAATATATATCAATAGTGAATATATTTATGATATGTATATATATTGATGTCAATATTTATATTTAATATGCAGAATGACTTTCCTAAGTACGTCGCTGAGACTCTAGATAGTTCGGTTCAATTGACACCTGAACCTGTCCACTCAGATTTGGAAAGAAAAAAGTGGTAGGGGGGGACACACAAGGGTAGATGCTATGGTCTAGGCTCTCACAACGATGTTAGACGCCTTCAGTCAGACTTAGAAGGTATTGGATCGTCACGTCAAGCTGAGGCACTTGACGGTGTTCAGATTGCTGCTATGTCGGATCAAATAGCTAAAACTTACAGCGGCACTAGCAGAGTCGGAGCGGAAAAGAGTAGTTGAACAACAAAACATGAGTGAGACCGTTCAGCAAATCAAAGAACAAGTGATGAACCTCGCTCGTCGACCTACTACTTCGGCTCCCGATGACACCGACGACGAGAGTGATGAGGATGATTACGTAGATCTCACTCCCTAGTTTAGATCTCTGGACATTTATGAACTTTTTGAAATTTTAAAACGGATTTTAAAAGACTTTATAAGTCTTTAATTTATGATTTAGATACTTTTTGAATGTTATTTTAAGTTTGTTGTTTTATGTTTTGTTTAGATTGTTTATAATTGTGTGTGTTTGGTTGGGCTGAATAGTGTAGAATTGAATTGAATTGCATTTACAGGTGGGCAGCAGAAGGTGCGAGCTGCTACTGTAAAAAATATTGCAGAAAAAGCGACGGACAGCGTGGTTTAGTCCGTCGGTTTTTTGGGTTTTAATTTTTTTAAAAACCCAGAAAAGTGATGCATAGCGTGGTTTTGTCTGTCACTTTTTTGGGTTTTTAAAAATAATTTTTCCAGAAAAGCGACGGACAGTGTCCTTTTATCCGTCGCTTTTCTGGGATTTTCAAAAAATAAATTTCTAGAAAAGCGACGGATTGCGTCGCCCTTTAGAAATTAAAAAAAATGAAAATTAAAATAAAGCGACGCAGTCCGTCGCTTTTTTTTTTAAAAAAATAGTAAAAAAGCGACTCAGTCCGTCGCTAAAAGAGACGCAGTCCGTCTCTAAAAGTGACGCAGTCCGTCGCTTTTGTAAAAACGATGTTGTCCGTCGCTTTTTGAAAAGTGTTGAGCTGAAAAGCGACGGAAGTGACTGCGTCGCTTTTTCGTCGATTTTGACCAAAAAAGCGATGCAGTCTGTCGCTTTTGGCCGTCGTTTTTTGACAATTTTTTAGTAGTGACATTAAAATGAAAAGCAAACGCCAGAAGATCTAAGGAGATGAAGAACCAAGGAAATAAAAGAAAGACAAATTCATAAAGGAGAAACGAAAATTTCATAAATTCAATCGGCATTCTCATGAAGGTAAAGTTGAGAATTTACTGGATTTAAATTAGGAATTTTGTACTTAAATTAGGCTTATAAAAATTTAATTGTAAAGATTTGTTGCAGTAATTAATACAATCAATCTATTATTGTGATGTGATCTATAATTATCTTGGAGACTCTTAAAATAGGTTTTACTTCTTAATTTAGTTCATGAATGTCTAGAGAAAGTGAAGCTATTACAATAGATTGGGATGCGGATTGGATGTGGTTTACTTTGATGTCTAAGTATTTCTTTTATCTAAATTTTGATTAAATTTACTTGATAAGAGTCACACATCTGGGAATTGACATGAACAAAAAGAACAAAAACATTTCGCCACACTATAGTGACATGTTGTGTTATCACTTATACTATGGTTTATAGGTGAGTGTTTCTTACTTCTTTATATTTGATTGAGTGTCATCAATAAGTAAGTAAAAATATAAGTTATATATTAGATATTTTGTTAACAAAATTTAAATTAGAATTTGTATACCAAACATCGCAGCATACGGGCTCATCATATTTGTTTTGATAAAGTTTTGTGTTTTGATATAGATCAAAGTAAAAAATTGTCAAAGCATGGATCTGTTTTGAATTCAAAACATGATTTTTAGGTGAGTGCTTCTTACTCTTATTCTTTAAATTTAATTGAATTATATCAAATGAAACTAAATTCAAAAATAGTATATTGTTATATTAATTAATAATATAATATTATACTACAATTGTTGATCTTGTGCAGAATACATCGTGAAAAATATTGCATATTAGTGTTAAAAGATTAGTTAATACGAAGCATGGACCTTGGAGAACCAACTTCAAATACAGATCTATGGAGTGGATAATAAGCTTTGCCTCACATGTTTTCGATATATATTTTTCTCCTAAAACACTTCTTATGAATACTTATCTAAATTGGATTAAATATCGTCGATATATATTTTTCTCCTAAAATACTTCTTATGAATACTTATCTAAATTGGATTAAATATCGCCGCAAAAATGATATTATTTTTGTGAAAACTTATCTAAATTGAATTAAATACTTCTTATGAACTTATCTAAATTGGACCAAATATCATCCTAAAAATGACATTACTTATCTAAATTGAATTAAAATTTGTTTCAAATAGTAAATTGTGAAAATTCAAAAAATATAATAGTTCATGAAAAGTTATCTAATATATTTAATTTTATTTAAATTGAATTAAATTTCGTTTCAAATAGTAAATTGTGAGAATTCAAAAATATATAATAATTCATTAAAAGTTGTCTAATATATTTCATAAATTAACTCTTTATTGAGTTCTAATTAGATTTGGTCTAATCCATTAGATGTTTAATTCTTAAGTTTTATAAGTTTATTTATCAAAATTCTTATAACTGCATTTATATTTTACTTTCATGTACAAACACTTTAATTTATTGTTTATTTGTTTATATTCACATGTTATATTAAATCAAGATGATGATTTTATTGGGAAATAACGAGAGGTATGGATCAAATGAACTTAGAAAATTGGGAAATAAAGTTACAAGGATGATGGTGATGATGATGGACGCAGTGTAATGTTGTATCACTTTCAATAGTTTAAGGATATTTTAGATCATTTTCTGTTAAAATAATTATCACCCTCTTACATTGCTCTTTATTTCAAAGTTATATTATATTTCAATTGGTTTAATTTGTATCACTAACTATATGAGAATTGCTTATGAAATTAATTCTTGAAAAATTCTAAGAAATATTTTTAAAAAATTAAATTTTATTGTACATAATATAAGATCTTACGATAGTTTTAAGTCAATTGGTTGCTTTTTTTCCTCTACTATTTGTTAGATTATGATAAGCTTCCGATAAAACCTAGAACAATGGCATTTTAAATAAATTGAAATAAATAAAAAATAAAAAATAGTTATAAATTTAATTTAACACTGTTATATTTTAAAATATCCGCGCAACGCGCAGACACGAATACTAGTATACATAATAGATAAAACTTGAAGTAAGATTCAAGAATTTTTTATTAATTTATAAATAAAATATTTTCCTTTAATTAATTTAATATATAAACCCACCTACTCTTATTTATAATTGTTCTGTATACATAAGTTTAAACAATGTCTAATAATTTTGAGTTTAACTATCAAATTGCTAAAATAAGATCATCTTTCATTATTTTGAGCTTACACTAACCTTACCATGCATGTTTTAACAATACATTTAAAAAAATAATACTAATTGATACAGATTGCACGTGTGACACACATGATGCACATGTGACACATGCGTGATATACCATATGCACGCGATGACACATAAAATGCATGGATGACACACAATATACACATATAACACATGCAAAATCTAGTTTTGTTGTATATACTTAAACCTTTTAATTAAGGTAATGTCAAGACTACAACTATTATTGTTTTATAGTTGCTAGAGTACATCTTGTGCTACTGCTGCATCGGTAGGTTGTGTAATTTATTGACATTCTCCACAACATAATATAACTAACCAAATGACAATAGCAAGTGTTTTTTTTTTTTGTTGTACTTGAGTTGAAATTTTACGAGACGGGTTATTCAGGATAAAGCAACATTAACTTATAATATGGTACTTGCATCTAACATTTTTCTTTGAACGTTCTATTATATTAGAAGAGTCAACTAAAATTATGTATCAATATGTCTGTTAATTGTCAATTAAAGTTAGGTTAAAGATATTTTAATAGCACTCTCTTATGCTACGTGTCATTTCCATCGACCTCTCACCTCAGCAGTCTTGCATCATTTATACTTTTGCCTCTCGATCTCTGTCATAATTGTGTCCATTTTTATTCTATCTTGTCTTCTCCACCGCATCACATAGGAAATTAACCAAAAAAAAATGTCAACTCATCTTTGTGTTTCATGAAAGTGATTTTCATGGCTATTCTATATTTTAAAGAGACAATGTTAGCGTGTCAAAATGGGCTCAAATATAAGTAATCTGCTTAGAATTTTATGGATTGAGCTTAAGATAATTTGGATTGGATTGATCTCAACACATTCAAGCCTTAAGCCATTTTAAAAGAATCTGCAATTGAGCCCAATTTAATCTTCAATTTCAACCCGTTTTAAGACTCTTTATTTGCATTAGTGTAATGTATATTCTCATAATGAAGGTAGAAATTACTATCTATTTTATATCTTCTATAATTTATAATATATCCATTTATAGCTTCTTCTTTTTTATTTTCTTGAGTTGAAATTTAAATTTTGGTTATAAAAGGTAAATAACAATATGTTAAATTTTTGGGAAATTTTCGCTAATAGCCACTATAATAAACTTAATTATGCTTCATAGCTATAGTTTGCATATTTATGGGTTGTAACTATAGTTTAAGTTACTTTGTTTGTATAATTCGTGTGTGAGTTTATATAATTCCTGGGTATGTTTGTACAATTGAGTTATATTTAAATTCGAAATAACGAATTTATACAAACACAAACATCTGGATTTAAACAGTTATACAAATTACAGTATACAAAAGTTATACAAATTATATTAAATTATATTATACAAATTTTGATTTATTCAAGTGTGTGAATTATTGATACTTGAAACCCCAGTCCACTTAATTATCCCTGAATGTTGGTCGCGAATGGTAATTAACTAAAATTATAGCTATGATGACTCGTTAACTAGTATATGTTTTCTTATCATGTAATTTTTCCTATTTTTTTAAAATTAAGCGGGTCAAATTCGACAGGTTATAACCCAACACAATTAATATATCAAAGGCTCAACTATCTTGATATGTTAACACAAAAAATATTTGTTTTATGTAGGATAATTGATAAATTATATATAGAGAGCATAGTTATTGATGGAATTTGCCTTCATAGTATTTTATTAGATAACATATAAATGCTTTGGGATAATATTTTCTGATTTACATATCAAATATCAAATAAATAAAAGAGTCACTTATTTTTCGAAAAAATATTTTCTCTGGAAAATATTTTCCTTTTGAAGTGATTAATTTTGTTAATTCATTTTATGTTGTTGTTCCCTCTTGGGAACTAGTAAAAGCTAGGGTTTGTTCTTTTACTTTGGAGAAAGACTTAATTTGTCTTTTTTGAATTCTTTTGCTTTTGTGGAAGATATTAAGATAACAATTGAATAAAAGAATGATCTTTTAAAGGATAATTGGACAAGTAAGAAAACGTAGTGAAAATATTAAAATCATACATGAAAATATTAAAATCACAACAATATTGGAGCAAAGGTTGATGTTTAGGACAAACATGACAATAACTTTGTGAATTTATGAAGAAAAGATTTGATTTTAGGCCAATAGTGACCACCTAAAAGATTTGATTTTAGGCCAAAGGTTAAGCAAGGATTTGTTTTTTTAGACAAATCACTATATTTAAAAAGATTAGAATAGTTTCCCCCCTAAACTCTACAAATAAGTACTTGTGTTACATAGGTTTGTTAAATAAAGACTAATCTTTAGTCAAACAAGTCCATGGAAAAGTCTAGAGTAGTTCATTCTCAAAAAACTCTCAAATATGGTAGTTGTGTCATGTTGTCTACTTGAGCAATTTTTTTTTATCTTTAGGGTAATTAAAAGGGCCACAGAAAAGTGATAGTGTCGTTTCTCTTTGACCTCCATTTTTTAAAATCTCTTTTAGCCCATTTGCCCTTCATTTAATTATTTATTTTATTTTTAATATCTCAAAAAGTCTTTATACTCAATTACTTAATTTTTAACCTTCCACAATAATATATTATTAGATATAATGTGCATTTAGATATTCTTTAACATCCCACTATTATATATAATAAAGATTATATATAATATGCATTTAGATATTCATAGTTTTTAATTTTAGTAGTTAGTTGTGCATATTTATACATATATATTGATAAATTGTATATTTATATAATGAAATATCTCTATCTATATCTATATATAATATAAAGTTAGATATAGATAAAGTGACACCTCTCTATGACCTAGAGGATCATTTATTTATTTTTCTCGTTTTTTTTTTACATTTTAAACTTAACAATATGTTTTAATATTAAATAATTTAGAAGTCACTCTCTTAATCCTCTTAGTTACACATTTTCTCCCCCTATTTAATATTCGTTACCTAAAATTGCAGTTACATGAACTTAAGGAAGAGCAAGGGTCGATAAAATCATTAATGCTTAAAATTTGAGGGGTACATTAACAAATTATCTTCAATATTTAATAGCAAAGTAATGTTTCTAAAGAAAATTAAAGGTCAATCGAATAATATTTTATATTTATGAGATATACTAAGATTCATCATGATTAGAGTGGCAGAATGAGTAATTTATACAACTGCATATTCAAATTTACTCATTCTAAATGAGTTGGTAACTCATTTAAGATGGGTTAAAAAATGAATAAAATTAATATTACCCATTTAAAAATGGAAGTTAAATGGACAAAATGGGTAAAAAAAAGTTCATTCATAAAAGAAAGAAAAATGACATTAATATATTTTTGGGGTGTAGGTAATCGGGGTAGGGATGGAGGTGGGTGGGATAAGGGAAAAATCTAATTCTTTTTTCAAGAAAAAAATCCCTTGAATCACTCATTGTATTTATATTAATTGATTTTATTTTATTTTTTAAAATTTTTTTTAGGAGCAGGGGGTGGGGTGGGGAGGGGGGTTAGGGCAGTGGACTGCTGGGGTTTGGGGGCCAGGTTAGGGTGTTGGTGATAAAAAATATTTTAAAAAAAAGTACAAAGTTTTAATTATTTTTGGCTAGGTGGGTGGAGGGGGGGGGGAGTAAGGAGTAGAGTAAAAGATTTTGCTTTTGAAGATTTTAACAAGTTCTCTACTATAATAATTGGTATTCATATTTATCCATATTATCCATTGGGTAACTGTTGCACTCCATTTTTCATAAAACGGGTAATGCAACGACTTGACCACTCTTTTAGGTTTTGATTAAAAGAAGAGTTGTCACCTAACAAATTAAAGGCGTGTTAGGGCACCTAACTAACCTAACTGATTTTAATTAATTAAGGTCAATGAAACTGTAACACCCTGGAAAAATTTTGAGCTAAGAATTGAACCATTCTTCGTTGTGAGTAAGATTTTACTGAGGAATTTAAATTTTCTTAAGTGTTAAGGTCACTAGATGTAGAACCTTGAGTTTCAAGAAGAACTAAAGAGAATTCATTCAAGTCATTCCTAGGTTCTTTTAAGTTTTGGGTCAACTTCAAACAACCATAACTTTCAATACAAGATGAGTTAGGAGACCCATAAGACATCAAAAGAAAGATCTGTGAGTCCTCTTTCCAACGCCACCGAGTTTTCTAAATTTTGAGTTTGGATGAGGGAGATATTCCCATTTGACTTAAGCCTGTCCAATTAAGGAAAGTTACCCGAATTAATGAGGGGTATTTTGGTCTTTTCCTTACCCCACTAGCGTAGCTCATTTTTGTTAACTTTTTAGGGGTCTAAACTGATTGGAATCAGTTTTAGTTATTTCTAAATTACGCTTAGGGTTTTGAGAGGAGTTGAAAGAGGAGAAAAGGAAGAGCATTCAAAATTTTCGCGAATCTTCGAAGGATTTTGCCAAGGATCTTATCCTTAAGAGGTATGTAAGCTCTCATAGTGTTGGGTTCGTTCATTCACACGCCAATCATGTGATTTTTCTTCTAAAATTTCGTTCTTGAGGTTGAATGATTTAAGTTCTTGAGGTTTTAGTTTCATTCCTTGTTAATGAGGTCTTGTTGAGTTCTTGAGGTGAGGATCTTGTGAATGAGTGATTGTTTTGGTAGGTTTTGATTGGGGTTTGACCTAAGTGTGTTTATTTTATGAATCTAAAATAATTTGGAGGAAATCATTTGAGTTTAATCGAGGTAGGGCTGAAAAATTTAAGAGAAAATTCATCAGATTTTTCTGGAAAATGGCTGGGGCGGCACACCCCAATTGCGCCTGAGGGGCTGGCGCCCTGCGCTTGCAGTGCGCCCCAAACCAGCCTCAATCAACTGAGGGCTGGGTGCGGCGCGCCACTGCTGCGCCAGGGACGTTAAGTCCTTTGTGCCTCCGTTCTTCGTTCCGTATTCGTTCTTACAAAACATGTCTTCGCTCTCTTCCTGATTTTTATTATCCAAACTACATCTAATCATCGAGAAATCCTATATATCAAATCATGATCCTTGAATTCATAATTCAAATTCAAGGAAGAGTTAGGAGTAGAGTTCAAGAAAGTCTTTGAGTTAAATTATGAATCCTTTGAGATCAAGTATCGATTTGAGCTAAGTTCTGAGGAAGTAAGTATCAGGATGAGAAGAGTTGTACATATGCGTTCTATATTGTTACTTAGACCCTTGAGTTGAGTCGTTCATGCCCATAAATTCCGCATGAACTCTATAATTTGAGTATATTTGAGAGGAATAATATCTCCAGGTTCTTAGTTCTTGATTATTGAGTTCCTAATCCTTTTGAGATTATATTCCTAATTATGGGACTACTACATGTTACCCATGAAGGTCCTTCAGTTGAGTTGTTCATGCCCATAATTTCGCATGAACCCTATGAGTCGAACAGTCTTGAGATGAGTAGTATCATTGAGTCCTTGAGTTCTGGAGTTTTTGAGTTTCGAGTATTAGGTTCTATAAATGGTTATTGAAAACCTTGAATTGAGTCATTCACGTCCATAATTCGACATGAACCCTATTTTGAGAAGTCTTTTACAATTGTATATAATTTGTTTTAAGAATTGAATACTTGAGTATGAGGATGAGGAGAGTTGAGTTTTATTTTTCAAAATGAATATATGAGAACTAATTATTCCCAAGAGTAAATATTTTTACATTTAAAATAAGGGGAAGCACTGATTTCCAAAGGAGTTCGTGAGGAGTTTTTGAGTACTATCTCTTTTAAGAGAAATCTTTTGAGTAATAATTTCAAAGTTGAGGATGAGGAAATGTTTTTAAACATATGAGCTAAGTTATATTATGGAAGTAGTACTGAGCACTGATATGGGGACGAGTTCAGATAACTCAAAGTCCTTATAAACCATGTAGCCAATGTGGGTAGAAAGGGTCATAATTTTTAGATGATTCCTTATTGCTTTTTACGCATAGATTAGTGGACCCACTTAGTTGAAGAGTTCTATACCCCGACAAGGTTTAGGACAGTTCTGACAGCGTGGGCGAGACACTGTATCATCACATAGATTATAGTGATGGTTGTCGGTTAGATAATCTCTCAAATAAGAGTTATTATTGTATTTTTACATACAAATGAGTTATTATTGTATTTTTACATACAATTGAGTTGCTATCTATTGTTTTACAGCTTTCCATATATTGAATCTTTTATTGTTGCTTTATCCTTGAGTATATTGAGTTGAGTACCCTATTGTTGAGTTGAGCCCTATTTCACTGAATTGAGTATCTTATTATTGAGTTGAGCCCTATTTCTTTGAGTTATGTTGAACTATGAGTACCTTATTGTTGAGTTGAGCCCTATTTCATTGAGTTGAGTTGAATCGAGTGAGTTGAGAAGAGGTAAGTATGTTTCTTTTCCATCAGTTCAAGTTGATTAACGTTTCAAGTACACCTTATCCGATTCTAGGTGTAAACGATCGTTAACTAGTGTAAAACCCAACAAAGAGGTTGGGTCGAACCCACAGGGAACAATATGTGTCTACATTCAGTTATGAAATTATAAAGTGGTCTATTCGGTTATAGAAATAGAATTTATCGAAAAAACATGTAAACAAATGACAACGAATGTCAGATGGGGGAGGGGGTTTGGATTGTCAATTATCAGCTACAACACAATCAAACGCGAAGGAAATAACAATCTAGAGAGGAGTTCTTGGGATGTGATCGATTATAGGCAAATTTCACTACATGGGTAATTGAAACTACTAATAAATAGCTAAATATCAGTGGGTAGGCTAGGCTATAAGTGAAATAGTTTTCTCTCGAACAACTATCTCGATTCAAGTGATTTCTTTCGAACATCAACAAGCTTAGCAAATAAGAACAGCCCACACCTTAATCCATCTATTCTCTCGAGCTAGATAGGTAGAATCAAGATTAGGATTTACTCTTTCGAGCTAAACCATATCAACCTGATAACTACAATCATCAATTGAAAGATTTGATTCTAAAACTTCTTTTTCAAGCAAGCCCAGAATTCTAAGCTCGAATTGCATTTGCAACTACAATTCTTTGTTTAAAACACAACTATCAATTGAACCCACTTCAATTAAGCATTTCAATCAGTAATAATCAATACCCATAAGCTAATTTAGCCCATAATCACATGATTACACCCCAAGAATTGGGGTTTTAGCTAAACATCATAAAAAGGTAAAAACAATTACCAACGATTGACCATCAGCTGGGTAATAGTCTCTAAGCCTTTACAATGTTCCAAAATGGTTAAATTCAAAAACCCAATTCCAAATCCTCACAATTTAGCTTAGAAATCCTCAAAGTCTACACTAAGAACTCAAACACTAAGAGAAAAACTCTTACTCTAGAATGGGAAATGCAATAACTGGGAGAGAGCTCCTCAAATTTCATTTAAAATTCCAATTTATAGTTGCCCAAAATTTAGCCTGAAAATCCATTTGGCGGAATAAGTCAGGCCTCGTCGAGTGGTTTGGCGATCCACCCTTTGCTCCAATCCATCACCATTTTTCATTGGCCATTTGTCTTCAGGGTTCTGTGACTTTAGGCGATCAAGGTTGTCATCCCTGAGTCGTTCGGCGATCCGCCGACTGCCCATTTCTATCGCCAAGTTGGTTCTTCACAAGAGCTGGTACACTGGAATATTAGGAGAGCTAAAGAACGACTCGGCAGTTCGCCGAGTGGTCTTGCCGATCACCAGGATCACTTTTCTTCACTTCTTTAACTTGTTTGTTCCTTTTTGCCTGGTAGTGTCTTTGCCTTGCTCCTTATCCTTAAAAATCTGCAAATCAACACTTTAACATCAGTTTAGAGCATAAATTAGGCATTTGAGGACACTAAATCTATTAAAACAAAGCCCTAAATGAGTCGAAATATCAGACTCATCAACACCCCCAACCTAAACTTTTTCTTGTCCTCAAGTAAAACTCAAGATTAATCGGTTCAACAAGGATGTCTACAAACAGTGCTGCACAAGATTCCACATAATTGCACACACAAGGTTCAAACTACACATACAATGCTCAATTGTGCACTCAAAGATTCAAATTGTGATTCACCATTATCAAGTGTACTCAAGCTCACAATGCTTGCTTCAAATGCAACTTCAAGCTCAACAAAAGTAGTCAAATGCCCTCACAGCAAAGATGATTCCATGAAGTATGGCCTGAAAATCACTCTTTATCCTTCTTTTTCACATTCAAACATGTTCAAACTCCATCCCATTATTCAACTCAACATGAATCACCGGATACCCCATTATTCTTCATTCTTTTCACACACTTTATTTCACAACTCTTTCTCTCTTTCAGTCTTTTTCTTTTCTTTCTTCTTTTCTTTTTGTTTTATATGGAGGGGTTTCATCTTTTTTAAAACAATCCATCAAAGGGGGAATCTTTACACTTCTTGACTTTCCTTCTCTTTCACCACACCCCCAACTTAGGCTTTTGGCCTAAGTTGGCTATTCAAACAAACCACTACTTCATGAAGGTTTTGGGATAAAGAGGTCAAGGTTGCTAAAGTTTCTTCCAAGAAAAGGATAGGCTCAAAAGGTGTCAAGCAAGGTTCACACATCTCACAAGGTTGGCCACAAAGAGGTATATTGTCAAATTGGCTCACTCATCAAATTTTTTGCCTAAGATCATTTCATTTGCTCGCTTCACTCAATCAATCGGACCAACGGGACAAATTATAGGTCTCATCAAGAACAATGTTGAAGGTAGCCTCACCACACAAGGCATTGATACTAGTATCAAACAACATTTCACACTTTCTAGCTAGTGTGCAATGTTCATCGGAAGAGATTCATTCGACAAACGGCTAGTCACAATGAGATGCTAAAAGTTCAATTAAGAGCACTATTCAAGTCATCGGTATTGACCGCAACTGACACTCAAATTTGCACAAGAACAACCACAATCACACACACAAGAGGTGGAATTTTTTTAAAATTTAGTTCAAAAACCATTTTCTATCAAAACAATAGGCCACAACATAATTTATCAAAAAACCACAATTCAACAACCAAGATATATATATAACCAATAAGCTCTAATATTCACATCACAAAAACACAATATTCACAAAACAGCCCACAAGAGGGGTAGGTGTGAAAATACCTCACCCCACCAACAAAAAAATGCAGTTGTCCTCAAATGCAACTAAAACACAACACTCAATAAGATAACAGGGATGGAGGTAAAATTAATCATCATGCCAGGTCTGACCTGGGAGAAGTCTGCATATCACTCACTCCATTTGTCTAGGCATCAGTACCTGGTGTCTCAGCATCCTTGGCTCCACTGGAGCCCATCACCGAAGTATCCTGAAGTGATGCTTGTCGCGCAATCTCGAACATAGAACTGTCTAAGTCAGCCATGTCCTCATATAAAGCCTCCTCACGAATACCAAGCTGCTCCTCATCAGTCTTAGCTTCGGACAGTGCAGTAGCCTCATCAACTCTAACCTCCTCTCCGGTGGTAACCGGAGGCACATCAGAATAAGCCGGAAATTGGTGCTTGGGCTATCTGAGATCTCTACAGTGCCAAAGATCAGGGACATATCAGTGGACTTTAGCTGGTCAATATCCTTTCTCAACTGAGTAATGATGGCCTTCAAAGCCGTCACAATATTAGTGGCTCCTTGGCCATTCTCACACTCTCCCAATCTAACCATCAAGGCATCTAGGGCCAACTTTTAGCTATCAATCTCCACTCTGAGGGGTGTTAAAGAAGCAACAATAGCCCTCTCAATCATCCCAGGAATAACAGCCTCTGACCGGGAGGCACGCACATCGATGGATTGGGTCAACTGCCCCATTTTGAACTACATCACCTGGGTGATCAAAAGGCGTGGAGCAAAAACAACAGCTTCAGAAGATCTAGGGGGAGGGGGTGCAACATAAGTGGCAGGAGTATCAGAAGGAGTGGATCTAGAAGTACCTGAAGGTCCAGTTACTGGAGTAGGCATGCTTGCCTCTTCAGGTATCATATCAATGTCAACCTCTGGGATGTGTCCACTAGGGCTGCCCTCTTCCTGTCACCTTCGTCCTGTGTGCACTCGACCTCTATACACCGTATATCAATAGAGGAGGTGGGTGTAACCTCGACATCCCTCTTCTCATAACATGGAACTCGTGCCCATCGATACGACTCAGTAACCAACACCAGAAATGTGAGAGACGTCTGGCGCTGCTTGGCCCTCATGGCCATCTCCTGCTTAATAATCAAACCCAAATTGAGCCTCTTTCTAACAATGATGGACCCAAGGTAGGCCACCTTTAGGTGGTAGAGGATAGACTCATTCTGGGACGACATAATAGTGCTACTGATGAACCCAAACTAGTACCGAGCTACCACATTAAGATCCTTCTTCTCTATCGGCGCTCTAGCCTCAATCCACCTCGTGGTTATGTCAGAGAGAGGGGGGTAGCCAAACTTTTAGCTCATCTAGAGTCTGTGTTGTGATCATATTCTGGTAGTCATGCATGAAGTCGGTAGCACGCTCAAACACAACATATATATGATCATTGATGTACTTAACCTTATTTCCTTGGACCATACAAAATCCATCGGCTTGAAGGACCTAGCCTTCTACTTCCCTGAGGCACTAAGTCACCATAAGCTGAGTAGAAATCCCAGACCCAAGTAGGAATGTATAGGCCACGGGGTGGTGAAGACCTTGAATCTGTGGAACCTGAGAGTGTCCCCTACTGCTGGAGGTCTGTAGACCACACCATCTGTGGAAAATCTCTTCTCCTCTAAAATGGTCCTCAATCCCTCGACGTCTGTTGAGAGACTAGGGAGGAGGAACCTGTACTGGTGGCGCCATGACCACAGTCTCTGCTGGAGCTGCAGCTGGAGGAGGAGGAGGAGGAGTCTGAAGCATCGGGATCCTAGATGGATCATTCATCTACTTGGAGCGAAGCTCTACTCTCCGGGCCTGTAATAGTTGGTCATCCTCAGGCTCAGAGATGGAAGTCTTATAATCTTGAGAATACCCCTCATTGTCTGATGAGGTGAGGTGAGTCTCGTAGATTCCCTCACTATCGATCTGGCCTCATGTGTCTCAACCACATGCGCTTTTCCCTTGCCCTTACCTCTATTTGGAGGTATTTTCTTGGCCTTAGCCTTGGAAACAGCTTCCCCGCATCTATCATGACTCCTCATGCCTGCTTTCGGGGTGGCATGTCTCTTCTAGAATTTTTGGGTCTAGCCATTTCTGCAAACAACATAGAAAAATGTTAGAAAAAGTTCTATCAAAAGTGCAGAAAATATGTTGTAGAAAGACTCGCCGAACCGACCTGGCTCGCCAAAAGTTCCAGAATATAAATATAAAAAATTCAAAGCTGGTCGATGATGTCCAGGGACATTCAGTGGCTCACCGACACCAATCGGCGAATTAAAAGTAGCTCATCGAAAGTTACAGTGCATTTTAAGGAATTAGGGGCGCAGAAGAGTGATCAATGAGCACTTTCGGCGAATGAACTCGGCGAGCTCAGGCATATCGCCGAAAGTTACAGAACACAAAATCAATATTTAGGGAAATTAAGGGCGATCTAAGGGGTGTTTGGCGAATTGCCAAACCAGTCAGCGAGCCCGACTTAGCTTGCCAAATGGCCCAACGTGCCAATTTTCATCCCTTACTTCAAGATCAAGCCCTGAGCCCCTGAAATCAAAATTAAACACCAACTCTATGAAATTGAAGCAAGACACATACTACCCATCCCCTCGGGGTACTCAGACTTCCCCCGATTTGGCCAAAATTGGCCATTTGATGTCTTTTACCTTTAAGAATGATGTCAATCGATCTATCATTGGAAAAAAAATACAACATTTGGCACAATTCAGGGTTACTCAGACTTCACCCTACTAGACCCAACACATTTTTAACACAACCCAACAATTACGACTCGATTTTAACAAGCAAAGACATAGGAATCAACCATTTAAAATTGATTAGGCAAGAATTCATTGAAAATTAGGCAAACAAACACATAACGATGATTACCCAACAATATTCAACAACAAATTACCACTTGCATTCAAGTTCAACCACATATAGAGTTTGAGGTTCAGAAAACCAACCTTTTATGTCGAAATGAGATTTGTAAAGCTAGGTGGCAAAGTAAAATTCGAATTCCTTCCCCGAGCAAAGATTCCAAATGCTACAAGAGTAAAAACAAAAATATTTAAGAACAAGTATCGGGTGAGAGGATACGGGAGTTGAAAAGGTATGAAAGTGAAAGGATTTTGAAATTTTAAACCGTTTGACCTTTAAATCCTTTCAGTTCGCGCTCCATTCGGTGAAGTAAGTCACCCCCGCTGAACCATTCGATGGTGTGTTAAGTGGTATTTTGGCTCGCCGAGTTTTACCGAACTCCCAGCAATTTGGGGATTCAAACGATGGATAAAGTCGGGCTCGCCGACCTGTTCGGCGAGTCACCGACTGAGCTATTAATTTGCCAAGTTTTCAACTCCCCATCGAGTTGGGTGGTTCCAACGGCGGTTCAAGTTGGGTTCATCGTAGACTGAACTTTTGGCTCGCCTAATTACCCATTTTCCAATACTTTTCACTTTTCAACCTGCAAAAATCAACACCCGTTATTCAGAAGCCAAACTAAAGCATCAAAAACTTGGGTTGCCTCCCAAGAAACACCTTATTTAACGTCGTGGCACAACAGAAATACCCATCAAGCTTCATTTTTGGGGTTTTTCATTGTGTCACTAGGCAATCCTCTCTTTGTCCTTGGATTCAAATGAGTCGAGATTTGACCCATTTGTGTCTCAAGTTGTTTAATCAAGATTGAGTGAGAAGTCACCGTCTGATTGAGAGTTGAGGCATCCTCCTTCGTCTCTTTTAATATTTTGTTTGACCCTTCAACTTTGTTAAGAATGCGTGCAAACATGTCTTTTGTACGGAAGTTCTCCGGGTCAGCTCTTTGACCATGATGCTTTTGGCGTTCATGAGGTGGGACGTATCTTTCCTTGTCACCATCATTTTCCTTCCAAGTAGTATTATGATCAAGCCATTCCATATCACTATCTGTCCATCCATCATCTCTATTCCAACCCGTATTTCCATCCGGCCTTGGATAGTTCGAACGAAATCCTCCTCATTGATTAGCTATGAAGTTAACTTTCTCATTGTATAATGCTTCGAATTGTGCTTCTTCGGGGTTTACTCCACCAACACCCACAACATTTACACTCTTTAAACCACTACCCATCACATTTTTCGCCAAGCTATCCAGCTAGGTCGTCATTTTGGCCATGTATTGGTCTCTCTCTTGATCCTTCTTGATCTACTCTTTTGTCATCCTAAAAGTGAGAGCAGACACTTGGTTCTCACAAGTGTACCATGCTCTATTTATCTTGGTCATGCCATCAAGGATTTGAGATGCTACTTCATAGGATTGTTGCATTATACCTTTGGGAACAAGTTGATCAGCAACTCCTTTGTTCACCGAGTTAAGTCTCCTATAGAAGTATTGTTGCAATATATGGTTTGGCAGTCCGTGAGTCGGACATTGAAGTACCAACTTCTTAAATCTGTCAGCCACGTTTCATGGATTGGTTCACCTTCCGAGCGTTTGAATCCTTAGATGCTATCTCTGAGCGTTATCATCTTCGATGGCTCACAGAGAATATTGTGGTAAGTTCATCCCAAAAGGTGATGGATCCCCTTGGTAATTCAGCCAACCATTTGGTAGCTTCACCTATCAAGGAGAATGGAAACAACTTGAGACAGACTGCCTCTTGTGATATGTTCTTGAATGAGAACGGACCACAAACATCCACGAAGTTCCGAAGCTCATGGGGGTCTTCGTGAGCCATCCCTACATATAATCCCTTCATTTGGAGGAGCTGTAGCATCGTCCTTGTAACATGGAAGACAACATTACCCTCAATAGGAGGTAGACGTATTGTACCCACACCACCCAATTTAATTGGGTCATTCACATTATTCTGATTTTTAACATCATCTTGGTGGCCCACTTGGCTACCATTACTCCCGTTCACGCTCATCTCTTCCTCCGTTCAACACAAACAATAGAAGCACAAACAATAGAAGCACAAACCAAAGTAAGTCGATTAAACTACAACAAAAAAGATCACACTTCAACTTCAATAATAGAATTCTAAACAACACTACTCCCCTGCAGCGACGCCATTTTGATTAACGTTTCAAGTACACCTCATCCGATTCTAGGTGTAAACGATTGTCAGCAAGTATAAAACCCAACAAAGAGTTGGGGTCAAACCCACAGGGAGCGGTACGTGTCTAAATTTAGTTATCAAGTTATAAAGTGGTCTATTCGATTATAAGAATAGAATCTATCGAAAAAACATGTAAACAAGTCTAAGGGGATGACAACGAATGTCAGATGGGGGGGGCATTTGGATTGTCAATTATCAGCTATAACGCAATCTAACACGAAGGAAATAACAACCTAGAGAGGAGTTCTTGGGATGTGATCGATTATAGGCAAATTTCACTATATGGGTAATTGAAACTACTAATAAATAGCCAAATATCAGTGGGTAGGCTTGGCCATTTGTCTTTAGGGTTCTATGACTTTAGGCGATCAAGGTTGCCATCGTGGAGTCGTTTGGCGATTCACCAACTACCCATTTTTGTCGCCAAGTTAGTTCTTCACTAGAGCTGGCATGCTGGAACTTTAGGCGAGCTAAAAATCCACTCAAAGTATTGAGCACCGATATCAGTATAAGTTTAGATTACTCAAAGTCCTCATAAACTATGTAGCCAACATGGGTAGAAAGGGTCATACTTTTTAGATGATTTCTTATTTATTTTTAAGCATAGTTTAGTGGATCCACTTAGTTGAGGTGTTCTATACCCCGGCAAGGTATATGACAGTTCTGGCAGTGTGTGCGAGATGATGTATCATCACATAACTCATAATGATGGTTGGCGGTTTTAGAATCTTCCAAATAAGAGTTATTATTGTATTTATACATACAAATGAGTTATTATTGTAGTTTTACATACAATTGAGTTGCTATCTATTATTTTACAGCTTTCCATATTTTGCATCTTTTATTGTTGCTTTATCCTTGAGTTCTTGAGTTGAGTACCCTATTGTTGAGTTGAGCCCTATTTCACTAAGTTAAGTATCTTATTATTTAGTTGAGCCCTATTTCTTTGAGTGAAGTTGAATTATGTTTCACTGAGTTGAGTACCTTATTGTTGAGTTTAGCCCTATTTCTTTGAGTTGAGTGAGTTGAGAAGAGGTAAGTATGTTTCTTTTCCATCAGTTCAAGCTTATGTTTATGCTTTAGAATTCCTCTTACATGCTCGTACATTCCATGTACTAACGCCATTTGGCCTACATTTTTTATGATGCAGATACATGTATTCAGGGTCATCAACAGAAGTTTCATTGATATCACTTGCAATTCCAGTTAGCTATGGTGAGCCTCCTTGCTTTCATAGGGTTCCATTTTTACTTTCAGTTTGTTAGGATGTCGTGTGTCTTGTCCCAATAATCCTTCTGTAATAGTAGAGGCTTCATAGATAGTTTAAGGGTTGAGGAGTCTATCATTATTTCCTTATTGTTGTAATGTTTTGAGTCCATGAGGTATTTAACTAATACGTGTTAAATTATTTTAAGATGATTATTGAAGTTGAGTTTAAATTAAGTTTTTAAAGTTATTTTTGCATCATGAGTTTTTATTTTGCTTGAGAAAGTCTTCCGCTGAGTAAGGATCTAGGCCAAGGGTCCCCTTGGGAATCAACAATTCGATTGCCAATTATGTCCAGGGTGTAGGCTCGAGGCGTGACAAAAACTAGTGATTCAGGTAAGGTTTCAAGTTATCACAAGAGGAAGGTGTTAATCAAGTTAACTAATTTATAACTATGTGATAAAAATATAATATAGATTTAAGCACATAATAGAATCAAATAATCAAGAGGACAAAATTTACACTAAGTGATAGAAACTCTATTGACTGAGGGGAAGGTATTAGGTATCCCTCGAATCCCGTGGATTTAGCACGTTCACTGTAACGATCTGTTCCCGTCGTTATAGAAAAGCCAATGGGGAACGAATTGGGGCCAGAAAACTTTTAAGAAGTGACTTGGAAATTTCTAACCTAGTCCAAATTTGGATGAAATCTGAGTCTGGTGCGGTCTTGGGAAATATGGTAATGAATGGGTGATCTAATTATGAATTTTATCATATGAGTAGGTACCTAAGATGTTAAGGATCCTGTACAACTTTAAAAAATTGAATTCGGGCGAGTAGAACTCCCAAAACTGATCTTAGTTTGATGAGGTAGTTTTAGAACGTCAAGGTTTGAAGGTGTGTTGTGAAATAGGAGTTTGGAACTCAAATTCTGACTTTCTGTCACTGTTCAAGCGACCAGTGCGGGGTTAGTTCTGCCAGGGCGAGGCCGCTATGGCGGGTTGGGTCCCGTTGTGGCGGGACAATAGCGACTTAAATTAGGGAAAAGCCCCAAATTCTTTATTTTTGCAAGCTTTTATTCTTGAGAGCTAAGAGGCGAACCAGGGCTATTTCTTGACAGATTCCCACGATTTCTTGCACAAAAGGATAGATTACTAATCCCCTAATCCGTTTATCAATCCGTAGAACTTAGATTCTTGGGTAATTATCATTGGGGGAGGATTTTGGCTTGAAGTTAATGGTGGAAAAATCCTAATTGAATAATAGGATCTTGGGATGGCCATGGATTTATAGATTATTTATTATCTGGGTAAAATAGGCCTTTTTATTGATGATTGCGTTAAATTACTTGTTTTAGACCAAGAACAAGCGGAACGAATCTATGAAGGGAAGGCTCAAGTGTCTTAGGAGGATTCAAGCTTGGTTTCGAGGTAGGTGATGGTTTGATCTCCTGTTTGTGTGATAGATGCTGGTAATTGCTTCGTTGTATGCATGGATGTATGAGAATAAGGAATGTAAACCAAATTTAATGCAAATGAGTATATGTATATGAATAATTACATGTCATGAACTCATTACTTGATTGTATGACTATTAGTATTATTCATTATGATTGTGATTATGGTTGTGTTGACTGGATCAGGTGTCATATTCTGACATATCTATTGGATCGAGTGTCACGTTCCGACACATATATTGGATTGGGTGTCACATTCTAACATATATATTGGATCGAGTGTCATGTTGTGACAAATGTATATTGGATCAGGTGTCATATTCCGACACACTAACATTATGGGTATGGGTTCCATAAGAGGACCACTGTGATTATACATTCATGTCTAATTGTCGTTGATATTGGGAACTGTATGTTGCTCTTGAAATGATTACTAAATTGCGTATTTTGTATATGTGTGTTTACTGTGTTGTAATTGCTTGCCTATGTTTTTCTTACTGTGGTGGCCGCGTGATCCTACCAGTACACTGTGGTTGTGTACTGATAATGCCCTTGCTCGTTCTTTGTTGAGTACAGGGTATCTTCAGGCAGTTACTGATCGACCTTAGCTAGGAGATAACTGATCGAGACCGGATTCAAGGGTGAACCAGTTCTTCAAGGCTTCCATGGGTCCACGTTTGTCTAGTCCATTCTCTTTGGACTAAGACTTGTGTTTTTAGATATTTCTTATGCTTGGTTGGGGTTGTACCCCTTTTTCGTAGACTTGTTGAAATTAGAGTTTTTAGTACAATGACTTTCAGGTTCTAGGAGTTGTTTTCCGCAATAGTTTTGGTAGTTGTTTTTGTTAAACTTTCAGAGTTTATGGGAACTCCTTATTTATTTAGACATTTAAACCTTCTTCCATATCTTTAAATGTTCTAGTTTTTGTCAAGCTGCTTAGTTGACTTGTAGTAATGGTTCTCCCATAAGAGGGTTAGTGTGGGTGTCAATCACGACGGTCTGGGTCTTGAATAAGTAGGTATCAAGAGCCATAGGTTTGTTGATCTCATTGTACGAAAACGAGTCTAGTAGAGACTTGTGGAACGGTACAGAGACGTCTATACTTTTATTCGAGAGGCTATAGGACTTTAGGATAACTCATTTCTTTCTTTCTTTAGTGCTATTACTTGAATCTAATTGGTATCTAGGTGATACAAATTGGTATCTTTGCTCCTTCACTCTATGGTCCGAACTAAAGCAACAGAAGTGGTAACATCAACACTAGCAAGAAAGGATGCGTCCTTCCAAATAAATATGTTTCCCCAATTCAATGTTGACATGTAATGAATAGTGACAAACATGAAGTTTTTATTATGTTCTAAAGGTTGAAACCTTCATTCTTCATGGGTACTGAATCTGAAGATTCTTATGATTTTCTTGTTGATTGTCATGAGCTGCTTCATAAGATGGATAAGGTAGAGTGATTTGGCATTGAGTTTATGATATATTAGTTCAAGGGAGACACCAAAATGTGGTGGTGGTCTCATGTTGAGTGCCGACTAATAAATGCACTATTCATAACTTGGGAAACATTTTATAGTTTTCTTTATGGAGAAGTATATACCCTGAACTTTGAGGGATAAGAGGAGAGATGAGTTCCTGAATATAGAGCAACATAATATATTTATTGCAACCTTTAAGGCAAAAGTTTGTGTTTTATCCCAAAATAGTACTCCACTTTGCTTCAGTCTAAAAGAGCAAATTCGTCATTTTGTGAAGGGATTAAGGTCATATTTGCAGATTCAAGCTTATAGGTGTTTGCTTTAGAAAAATCTTTTCAGGAAGTGGTTGATTTTGTGACGGAGGTAGAAGGGGGTGAAGTCAAAACACTTTGCCAAGATGACAACAGTCAAGAAGTTTTTGTATGGAAATTCTAGATAATGAACACCATTACTTTGGAAAATGCAATTAGTATTGTTGTCATAAAATGTATGGGTTACTTAGTAAATCATGAAATTATGTTGCGACAATTGAGGTTAGAATCTTTACTGCGATTTCCTTGATTGAGTGTATATCAAAGAGGGTCATGATACGACTACTACAATAGCAACGATGCTTACTTGGTTAAGTTATTAAATGTGTTACAATTGTGGAGAACCTGGGCATATGAGAAGGAAATCAACGAGCCCGTGGAGGCCGGGAAATGGTAATGCAGGTAGGGGAGCAGTGCCACCAGGAAAAGAGGTTTCCCATCAAGATGATAGGGCTCAATATTATGCCTTTTCGGGCAAGACCGAGACTGAGGTGTCTGATGCAGTGATCACATGTTCTATTCTTTTCTGTGACTGAATGACTACTATTTTATTTGATCCGGGTTCTACTTATTCATATGTATCAGTTCAGTTTACCTTGGAATTTGATGCGGTTTGTGATGTGGTTGATGCCCCCATCCATGTTTCTACCCCAGTTGGAGAGTTAGTCATAGTTAGGTATATGGTACTTGTCATGTACTGTTTATGGGTTTTCAGACTTGGGTTGATTTGATGATTCTTGATGTGACTGACTTTGATATAATCTTAGGAATGACTTGGTTGTCCCCCTATTATGCTGTGCTTACTTGTAATGTTAAGTTGGTAACTCTAGAGATTTCGGGTAGGTAAAGGTTAGAGTAGGAAGGGGTGTACAAGCCTAAGCTAGCGAAGGTCATATCTTTCATGTGGGCTAGGAAATTAGTGGGGTAGGGGTATTTGGCGTATTTGGCTCATATTCGGGAGGTTGATGTTGAGCCTCCCTCTATTGAGAATATTCATGTAGTGTCTGAATTCAAGGAAGCATTTCCTATCAATTTTTCTGGTATGCCTCTGTACAGAGCTATAGATTTCTGCATTGACTTGGAACCTGGTACTCACCCCATCTCCATTCCTCCTTATCGCATGGCTCCAACAGAATTGAGAGAGCTTAAAGCTCAAATCCAGGAGCTTCTTGATAAAGGTTTCATCCGTCCTAGTGCTTCCCCGTGGGGTGTTCCTGTCTTATTTGTTAAAGAAGAAGAATGGTAGTATGAGGACTGGTGATTTTATCTGAAGCCATAAAGGAGTGGATTGATACTAGAATGACAAGCTTATGGATAAAGAAAGTCCCATTGAGTATACTTGGGTGAAGGCAGTTGAAGATTGTAGTAAGAAAGTGCCTATAAAATTGGGTTAGTCCTTTGAATTTGATGGGTGCACCTGAGTTTGAGGTGGTATGTCGATGAAAAGGTTGACTCTGTAGTGACAACCAGGGTTAAGTGAGCATAATGGTAATAAGAGCTCGTGATGGATTGTGATGGGATGCAACTATATAATAAGATTGTTAGTTAAGCAAATTTTGTATAGTAATTACGACTTGCGAGTATCTAATATTTAGGGAGTAACGTGGTTGTACGAAAGGTTTTAAGAGATGGTGGGACACCACTCGAATAGAATTTAAAAGAGCTATAGTCATAATAGTGGGATGTAGTATAACCTTTAGAGAGAGGCGAGAACAATAATATTTTATTTGATTGCCAAGGCTAAAGAGGAATTTTCAGAGGGGTAGAGAATTGGGTTTAGTGATGTGTGAATTCATTCGTTTGCTGTGGCTATGGTAATAGTGTCACAGAATCATCAGATTGGTTAAAAACTATTGGAAAAGACTTGAGAAAGGAGTATATAGACATTAGCTCGAGTGTGATGATAAGTGCTTTGTTTGTGTTTTAGAGTTTAGTAATGAGTACGATTGAATTTTTAGCAAAAGATATTGTAAGATCGATGGATATACGATCAATGATAAGCGAAGATCCATGAATTCATAAAAATATTTAAGGTACAAGCTAATGTTGATAGATACGGGGATTGTGTTATATAGTTGAATTTACAATTCATATTTTTTTAATGGTAAGTCTACATTCGTGGTGATATATTTTGTCAAGTTGTGAATTGGCAAGGTGAGAAATGATCAATTGTATCAGGTATTGAGAATTTGAAAGGACTTACACCTGGGTTGAGTCGTAAAGTTTATTACTATTGATTGTTAAGTACATGTAACGACCTGATTCCATCGTTATGGAAAAGCCAATGGGGAAAGAATTGGAACAGAAAAACTTTTGAGTAGTAACTTGAAATTTCCTAGCCTATTCCAAATTTGGATGAAATCGGAGTCATGTGAGTCTAGGGAAATCTGGTAATGATTGGGTGATTTAATAAGGAATTTGATTGCATGAGTAGATAGCTAAGACGTTAAGGAACCCGTATGACTTTACAGAATTGAATTCAGGTGCGTAGAACTACCGAAACTGATCTTAGCGTGAACAGGTAGTTTCTGAGTGTCGTTGGTTGAAGGTGTGTTGTGAAATGGGGTCTTGGAATTATTAATTTTGTTCACTATTTCTGTGCAAGCCGTTGAGGCAAGATTTCTGCCGCCAAGGAGGGACCATTATAGCGGGGTGAGTGCTGCCATGACGGGGCAGACGCGACTTAAAGTCGGTAATAAACCCCAAAAATGTTTTATTCTGCATTTTTCAAACTTGAGAGCTAAGGAACGAACCCAGAGGTTTTCTTGACAGTTTTCCACTATTCTCGAGGCTAAAGGTAAGATTTTAACTCCCCAAATCCATTTTTCGATCCGTAGAACGTAATCTAGAGGGCAATTATCGATGTGGAAGGGTTTTGATCTGGAAATTATGGTGGAGAAAGCCCTAATCTGGGTATGGGGATCCTGGGTATGATCTAGGGTTGATAGAAGGATTAGTAATTCGGGTAATTAGTTATTGTTTATTGATTCCCATGATAAATTAATTGTTTGTAGACCAAGAAAAGGCAAAACGAATCCGGAAAGGGAAGAATCAAGTTTCTTAGGGAATTCAAGCTTGTTTCGAGGTAGGTGATGGTTGCGATTTCATGTTCGTGTGATATATGTTTGTAATTGCTCATTATAATGCATGTATGTATGCGAATGTTGCATTATTGAATACCCTAATCATAAATGAGAATAATTGAATAATTGTATGCCATGAATCACCTCTTGTTGTATGATTGTGAGAATATACATTGTGATTACGATTATGGTTTGTTGAATGGATTGGGTGTTACGTTCCGACACACTAACTTGGATCGGTTGCCACGTTCTGAGATAAAAATTGGATCGGTTGCCACGCTCCAGCATAAACATGGGATCAGGTTTTACGTCCTGCACACTAACTTGGATCGGGTACCACGAACCGGTACACTAACAGTTTGGGTTTGGGTTCCATGAGAGGACCATTGAATTGGATTTCGTGAGAGGACCATTGAATTGTGTTGTGTATCTACTTGTGATGATTACGTTCATATCTAATGGTGATTGAGGTTGAAAGATTGTTTGTAGCTCTAAAATGATAACCCAATTGTATATCTTGAAAATTGTGAAATGCTCTGTTGTTCGTAAGTGATATTGATATTGTATATGTTCGGTAGATGCATGTTTTATAATGTTATGGTTACTTGCATGTGTTACACTTATTGGGATAGCCGCGTGATCCTAGTAGTACACTGTGGCTATGTACTAATACTGCCCTTGCTTGTTCTTTGTTGAGTACAGGGCATCTGCAGGCAGCTATTGATAGACCTCAGCTAGGTGATTATTGAGCGTGATCAGATTCAAGGGTGAGCCAGTTCTTTCAGGCTGCCATGGATCTTTCTTATTTAAGTCCACTCTTTTCAGACTCAGACTATTTGTTTTAGGTGTTTGTTTAGTTTCGGGGTTGTACCCCTTGTTCTTAGACTTGTCGTTAGTAGAGTTTTGGTACATTGTCTTTCAGGCTCTAAGGGTTAAGACTTCGGCATTTGTTTTGGTTAAGTTATTTGTTTAAACCTTTGGAGTTTATGGGAACTCCATATTTTTATTGTCATTTAAACCTGCTTCCGTATCTTTAAATGCATAGTTTTTGGTTAAGTTGTTTAGTCTGGGTTGTAGTAATGGTTCTCCCACCGGAGGCTTGGTGTGGGTGCCAATCACGATGGTTTGGGTCATGACAGTACCTAAGAAAGGTTTTCATTTAAAAGTGTTAATTTATAGTAAGGTAAATTGGCAGAGTGTGGGCTTCAGTGGATTGATGTGAAGAGTATGTGGAGTCAACTGAATGGAAAGGGTTGGTATCGACTCTTTAGGAAGAAAACCTTTAATGCTATTCAATAATTATTCCGTAAATTCTTATGTGACCATTTATTTCATTTTGTACACGATTGTGAGTATGATTCACTAGCTATGCCCATATGTGTTTTCACTTTTGTGGGTGGATCCTTAGTAGTGGATCAGGTGTACTGATCCTGCGATGTTCTCTTGGTAGAATGTGGGGATCATTGGGTCCAATTCTACTATTCTTAAGGGTAATCTACAATCACAATTGCTAAATCTAGCATTTCAATAGTGCTGTTAGGGGGTTTGTATGCTTAGACATATTTATCGATGAGTATCTGATGTCTAAATATCAAATTTTTATAACTTAAGCTCATGGGAATTTATGTTGTGGAATGGAGATGTCGTTAAGACTATGATTGTTTGGTATTATGAGTGTGTGTTGGTTGGTTCAGGTTCACTTCTAATTATTGCGAGTATTGCTTTGGAATTTTATGCTTAAGTGTGAAAGGATTTGTCCTGATGATTGCGTCAATGTCCTTGACAACATGTTGCAGACGTGTGTACAATTAACATTGGTGGTTATTGGGAATTGCTTTTGTTGTTAGTTAAGTTTACATACAACAATATTTATCACTCGAGTATTCAGATGTCTTCATTGAGGCATTGTAAGGGAGGATGTGTAGGTATTCAATTGGTTGGTTTGAGACTGGAGATGTGAAACCCTTAGGGGGTTGATTTGGTGAAAGATGCTCAAGATAAGGTGAGAAGCATCCAAGATAAGCTTCTAGCAGTCTAGAGTCGACAGAAAAAGTATGCAAACCGTAAGGTAAGAGACATGTCATCTCAGGCTGGTGAACAAGTTCTTCTTAAAGTGTCACCCATAAAAAGGGTGATGAGATTTGGCAAGAAGGGCAAGCTTAGTCCTCGATGCATTGAACCATTTGAGATCCTTGACTGTGTAGGGCCAATGGCTTATAGGTTGGCCTTACCTCCTAGCTTATCTGGAGTTCATCCAGTGTTTCATGTGTCCATGTTGAAGAAGTATCATGGGGATGGGGATTACATCATAAAATGAGAGTCAGTTCTGTTAGACAAAGACCTTCAGTATGAAAAGGAAACGGTTACAATTCTTTATCGTGATGTCCGGAAGCTGAGGACCAAGAAGATTAAGTCCGTGAAAGTTCAATGGAAGCATTGTCCGATTGAGGAAGCTACTTGGGAAACTGAGAAGGACATGCGAGACAAGTATCCCGAGTTGTTCCACGATTCAGGTACTACTCTACTCTTACCTTAGCCAATTTTTCCTAGTTTGTCACTCAGGGATGAGTGATGGGTAAATTGGTATCTATTGTAATGACCTGTTCCCGTCGTTATAGAAAAGCCAATGGGGAAAGAATTGGGGCCAGAACACTTCTGAGTAGTGACTTGGAAATTTCTAGCCTAGTCCAGATTTGGATGAAATTTGTGTCAAGTGCGGTCTAGGAAAATATGGTAAATAATGGGGGATATAATTATGAATTTAATTACATGAGTAGATAGCTAAGACGTTAAGGCGCCCGTATGGCTTGACAAAATTAAATTCGAGCCAATAGAACTCCCAAAACTGATCTTAGCGTGAATGGGTAATTTTAGAACGTCAAGGTTTGAAGGTGTGTTGTGAACTGGGAGTTTGGAACTCAAATTCCAACTTTTTGTCTCCGTGCAATCAGCCAGAGCGGGGTTAGTTCCGCCAGGACGGGGCCGCTGTGGTGGGTTGGGTTCCATTGTGATGGGACAGTCGCGACTTAAATCGGGGAAAAACCCCAAATTCATTATTTTCTGCAAACCTTCATTCTTAAGAGCTAAGAGATGACCCAGGGCTATTTTTTGACAGATTTCCACGACTTCTAGCATAATAGGTAAGATTATTACTTTCCTAATCTATTTTTCGATCCGTAAAACTTAGATTTTTGGATAATTAGCATTGGGGGAAGGTTTTGGCCTAAAGTTAATGGTGGGAAAAGCCCTAATTGAATAATAGGATCTTGGGATGGCCATGTATTTATAGATTGTTTATTATCCGGGTAAATTAGGCCTTGTTTATTGATTCTTGCGTTAAATTACTTGCTTTAGACCAAGAGCAAGAAGAAAGAATCCAAAAAGGGAAGACTCAAGTGTCTTAGGAGGATTCAAGCTTGGTTTCGAGGTAGGTGATGGTTTGATTTTCTATTTGTGTGATATATGCTGGTAATTGCTTCTTTTTATGCATGCATGTATGAGAATAAGGAATGTAAACCGAATCTAATGCAAATGAGTATATGTATATGAATAATTGCATGACATGAACCCATTACTTGATTGTATGACTATGAGTATTGTTCATTATGGGTGTCATTGTGAGTTTAGTTATACTGTCTTGATCGGGTGTTACATTACGACATATTTATTGGATCGGGTGTCACGTTTTGACACATATATTGGATCGGGTGTTACGTTCTGACACATGTATATTAGATTGGGTGTCACATTCTGACACACTAACAGTTTGGGTATGGGTTCCATGAGAGGACCAATGTGATTATACATTTATGTCTAATTGTCGTTGATATTGGGAACTGTGTGCTGCTCTTGAAATGATAACTGAATTGCGTATTCTGTATATGTGTGTTTACTGTGTTGTAACTGAAGATGGTGTCTGGTCGGCTGGCACTAAGATAGAGTAAAGACTCAATCATACCTCTATACTTAGTCTCATTGATTGTCTTACCTTAATCATCTTTGTCAAGAGAACAAGTGGAAATCATGGGAGTGCCTAATGACTTGGAGTTTTCCATGCCAAATTTTTGAATGAGTTCTTTGCAATATTTAGTTTGACAGAGGAATGCACCTTTCTCGGATTGATAGATTTGTAGTCCGAGGAAAAAGGTTAGTTCGCCCTTCATACTCATTTCGAATTCACTTTGCATAAGTACAGAAAATTCTTCACATAAGGAGATATTAGCACTTCCAAAAATAATGTCATCAACATAAATTTGAATAATAATATTCTCAGATGAGGATCTTTTAACAAAAAGAGTTGTATCAATTTTTCCACGAGTAAATCCATGATTTAAAAGAAAGTTGCTGAGACGATCATACCAAGCACGAGGTGCTTTCTTAAGACCATACAGAGCTTTTGAAAGCTTGAAAACATGATAGGGAAAATTTTGATTTTCAAACCCAGGAGGTTGTTTAACAAAAACTTCTTCTTCAATAAAACCATTTAGGAAAGGACTTTTCACATCCATTTGAAACAATTCAAAACCTTAATGAGCAGCAAAAGCTAGAAGTAAACGAATAGATTCTAACCTTGCTACAGGAGCAAAAGCTTTATCATAGTCGACTCCTTCTTGTTGAGAGTAACCTTGAGCCACTAAACAGGCTTTGTTGCGGATCACTTCTCTAGATTCATTCAATTTGTTTCTATAAACCCATTTTGTTCCAATGATGGACTTTTCATCAGGTTTAGGGACTAGAGTCCAAACCTGATTTTTGTCGAACTGATCTAGTTCATATTTCATGGCCTTGATCCAATGTTTATTTGAGAGAGCCTCTTTTAGTTTCTTATGTTCTAGCTGAGAGACTAGTGCAACTTGTGTCTCATTTCTTCTTGATGCTCGAGTCTTCATACCTTCACTTGGATCTCCAATAATAAATTTGTTTGGATAATTTGGTTCGCTTCTCCATTCATTTGGAACAGATTCGACTATAGGTTCGATGGAAAGCTTTTCTACAGTTGTCTGTTTAGTACTACTTATTTCCCTTTGAGTTGATATAGGCAGTTGACTCTCTTGATCATATGTGTTTACTCTTACCTCAACAAATTTGTTAGAATCATAAAAAACAACATGAATAGATTCTTCAATATGTAAAGTACGCTTATTAAAAACTCGATAAGATCTACTAGAGTTTGAGTAGCCAAGAAATATACCTTCATCGCTTCGTGCATCAAACTTACCAATATTATCCTTGCCATTGTTTTGAATAAAACATTTGCACCCAAATAGATGGAAGTAACCAATGTTAGGTCTCTTACCATTCCACAATTCATAGGGAGTCTTTTCCAGAATGGGTCTGATTAAGCATCTATTCAGCACATGACAGGCTGTACTTACAGCTTCTGCCCAAAATTTGTGTGGAAGAGAGTGCTCAACGATCATTGTTCTTGCCATATCTTGCAATGTCCTGTTCTTTCATTCCACAACTCCATTTTGTTGAGGTGATTGAGGTGAAGAGAAGTTGTGAGTATAGCCTTTCTCATTACAGAACTTTTCAAACAAGTTGTTCTCGAATTCTCCTTCATGGTCGCTTCTTATAGATGAAATATAATAACCTTTGTCTTTTTGAATGTTCTCACAAAAAAACTCAATTTTTTTTAAAGTATCATCCTTGTGAGATAAAAACATAACCCAGGTAAAACGAGAATAATCATCAACTATTACAAAGGCGTACATTTTACCTCCGATGCTGACTGTTCTGGTAGGTCCAAATACGTCCATGTGTAGGAGTTGTAGGGGTTTGTTTGTGGAGACAATATCCTTGCCAGAAAATGAGTTTCTTGTTTGCTTACCCATTTGACATGCGTCACAGATGTGATCTTTTGAATAGTCTAGCTTAGGTAACCCAATTACTAATTCATTTTTAGCTAGCTTCTCCATCAGTCTCATGCTTGCATGGCCAAGTTTCTTATGCCAAATCCAGGTATCATCAGTCATTGAAGATAGACATATATGTTCTCCATTGTTTTTTACATATCAAGAATGTATACATTCTTTTCTATGCTTCCTTGTAGTAGATTATTTCCAGATGAATCTTTTATCAAGCATCGATTCTTTTGAAAATGGACTTCTAGATTTGAGTCACATTGTTGACTAATACTCAATAGATTGTATTTAAGTCCTATCACTAGATAACATTTGAGATATCACAGGAATCATTAAAAGAAATTGTACCAATACCAATTTCTGTTCCTTTTGAGTTATCACCAAAACGAATGTTTCCTCCCTTGTATCCAGCAACAGATTTGAACAGATTTTTATCTCCCTTCATGTGATTTGAACATCCACTATCCAGATACCACTTTCCTTTTGTTTTCTTGTGGTGTTCCTGCAAAACAAGATTATTATCTTCTCCTAGGTACCCAAACCTTTTTGGGTCCTTCAAGGTTAAGGTTATTTGGAGTTCTTTTGGGTCTCCAAACCCATCTAGATGAATTGTGATTTCGAAACCTGCAGTTATATGACATATGTCCAATCTTCCCACAATAATTGCAATATTTTGGAGTATATTCTTCTGAAATGGAATTATTACTGTTAGTTGTTGAATCAGTCGACTTATAGGACTGGTTGCAGCTAAAGTAATTTCCATTTGAAGAATTTTTTGTGCTAGAGACCTTTTTAGAGGATTTTTTTTTGAAGAGTTTGATTTATTTAGGGAATTCTCAAGAGCAATTTTTAATTCGTGAATTTCTTCATAAAGGAGATCCTTTTCAATTTCACTAACTTCCAGTTTTATTTCCAAATTCCTTTTTTCAGTTTGAAGATTTCAAAAGTCAGAAACAATTCTATTAAGGTCCGTCACAGCATGATCTAACAAGTTTTTCAAATCATTACAATTATTACATACCTTTGTGCTTGATTCTCCAACAGCCATGAAGCAAATGTTTCCAATTTCTTCATGTTCATTTTCAGAGTTGTCTTCATCACTCCAGTTGCTTAGTGCTTTGTTCTTTTGGTTTTCCTCTGGAGTAATTTTTCTTTGCTTCTGGATATTCACTGGCTATGTGACCATACTTTCCACATTCATAACATTTTCCATCATTTCTTGGTTGATCAGTGATATACTTTCCCTTTCCAAAGTTTCTTCCTCTTCTATTGTTTCTGGATTTCCTGAAGGAATCCATCACTGATCTGGTAATTAAGGCAATTTCATCTTCTGCTAGTTCTTCTTCTCCTTTGTCTTCCAGATTTGCTTTGAACGCCACAATTTTCCTTTTGGATTCTTCTTGGCCTTTTTTGTTAAGATGAGTTTTCTCAAAAGCTATTAAATCTCCCCTCACCTCATCATAGGTTAGGGTATTTAAATTCATGCTTTCAAGATAAACTACTTTGGCATGCCATTGAGGTGGCAAGCTTCGAAGAACTCTTCGTATATGTTCTATGGGAGGATATATTTTTCCTGAATCTTTTAGTTCTCCAATAATCTTACTTAGTCGAGCAAACATGCTCTCGATTTGTTTTCCTTCCTTCATTTGAAAAGGTTCGTATTCACATACTAGCAAACTGATGATGGTTTCTTTGACTTTATCAGTTCCTTTATAGGTAACTTCCAATTTATCCCACATATCTTTGGCAGTGTCACAACAAGATATGTTTTCATATTCCTCACCACTGATAGCATTATAAAGAACATTTTTTGCTTTGGAGTTTATTTGTATAATCTCCATTTGTTCATTTGTGTAGTTCTCCAAGCTTGGAATAGTGGAGGATTGACTTTCGTCTAAACTTTTAGTGATAGAAATGTCACCAAGCTTGATCACTCTCCAAACTTTCACATCATAGGATTTTATGAAGGTTTCCATTCTCACTTTCCAATGTGAAAAGTGTTTTCCATTAAAGTAGGGAGGTCTTGTTTGAGAGGTTCCTTCTTGACATAGTGCGCCCATGATTTGTTGTGCCATGATTTTTTTCTCACCCGTTGTTAGACAAATTTTCGTGAGACGAGCCTCTGATACCAATTGAAAGTGCAAGAGGGGGGTGAATTGCTATTTTTTTCGATTTTCTTCTTGAGTAGTCGACTTAGGTGTCTCTTAGGTTATTGTAGCTAGCAGAGAAGTATAATTAAAAACTTGAAAGTAAAATTGACACAAAAAGTTTATATACAGGTTGGGATCCAATGTGAATCTTACGTCCAGTCCCCTTGGGTTGCAAGTATGTTCTCTTCAAGCCTTCGTAACCTTTGGTGTGAGTACAGAGATGAGTGTAGACTGATTACACTCAGTGATTAGTTTCACTCTTTTTGTTCTGATACAAAAGCCTTACCAACAATATTTTGCTCTCCTCTTTTTTTTTTACACAATAGAACTAAGTAATACAATATTTGTTAAAAGTAGAGTAGATAATGCGAGATGATTCAGAGTTCTTGTACAATTGCTTCCAACAATCGACCCTTCATTTATAGTGTTTGGGGTATTGAATCTTTCCTGTGAATAGATGACAACCCAAGAATACAGCTCAAAGCTGATTTTTAGTCTTGATTCTTTTGTAGCTTCCTTGATTGAGTTTTGATTGTAGCCGTTGAATTCTTCAGTTTATCCTTGAAACTTAAGCTTCCTTGATTGAGTGTATGTTTGACATCTTCAGTCTTCCTTGATTGAATATTGATTGTAATGTAGCCGTTGTATCCATCAGTGTTTGGATGTCTAGATATTTATCTTTCCTTGATTAGCTTTGTTTGTGATCTGTGCTTTCTAAGGATCTTAATTTGGACAGTTCCTTGAGTCAAGATCTTCCTTGATTGGCACCTTTTGTGATTTGTGATTTCTGAGGATCTTCAATTGGATCCTTGATTGATATTTTATCAATTAAGATCCTTGATTAATAATCTTCAATTGATTGATTAGGGATCCATGATTCATTCTTGATTCTTTTCTTTTTGATGACGATTATTGTCTTGAAAAAATAGGTTGTTTATCATTAACACTTTACACTAACACTTCATTTGAAAGAAACTTGACAACAATAGTGAAGAACCATCCATTTGCACGTAAAATAAAAAGTACAAATTAACGATATAAGATTTAAATTTCTGACCTCACTTAGAAAAGTGTACCCAAACATTGACGCATTATATGATATTTTGAATGTGGATTTACACATCTATATTTAAGTATTTTAAAAAAATAAATATAACTCTATTCTATATGATCTAGAGATGGAAGATATGGTTGATCACGTGAACCCACGGAACACCCACTGGATATGCTCATGTGTACAACTCAACTATTGTCGTGGCACAATTCAAATGCTCTATGCAATTATTGTTGTAAAAAATAATACTCTCTCTCTCTATATACTATACTAAGTGATAGTATATGACTGAATATGAAAATTTTATGATCTAAAATAAGTTATCAATATATTTATAAATATCTATTTAAAAATAAATTTGAATTAACATTGTGTCTAAACAAGAAAATATAATTTTTTTTTTACCAATTAAAAAAATTACACTGTATAAAATGAGGCAAAGTAAATAGCAATTTTAATCTCCCAATTATTGATATGTACTAGCTAGTGAGCTTATCGTGGTTATAAAAAGAGAGGTAAATATATTAAATAATTAGCTACCCAATGTATATTTTATCCTGATGTTTTATGCACTTCTAACTATTACACAAGAGGTGAGTTATTAGGCTGTCAATTTTTTTTGTCTAAGTGATAAATTAAGTCAATCTATTTGTTTTACATTGACTTTTATAAAAGATAAAATAAAAATAACAATATAGTATTGTTTACATAAAAAATAGTCATCTCATAAAGACAAAAACTCATGACCTACACTATGGCAGGATTTGTCTCAATTTTATTAAAACAACGAGTCTCACCAATTATTCAGATTACAAACATTTGAAATTTAGGAACTAATTCTAATCTCTAACTTCAACAATCTACGCAGACTATTGAACCCTCTTCAATAGACAACAATTTTCTCTGATGTGAGCCACTTTTAATTGGTTTGTTTATATCATTATTTGTACAACAATGATATGTTTTTGGTTATAATACATAAAGTATAATTTGTTCTAGGCTTAATGAATAAGGTTTTCAAGTCGTTTTTGAACAAAATTTTGATAGTGTTTATTGATCATATTCTGATATATTTTCATAGCTAAGAAGAAGTGAAGAACACAAAAATTATCTTAAGACTGTGAGGTAGTTGAAGAAGAACTGACTTCATTAGAGAGAAAATCGAGGCATACATATAATATATGATGACGATCAATAAACTTCGAGCTCCCTGATAACGTTCAACTACACTTCATCCAATTCTAAGTGTAGGCGGTCGCAATCCAGTATACACCCAACAAAGAGTTGGGGTCGATCCCACATGGAGTGATAAGTAATAGAATTCAATTACACAGTAAAGAAAGTGCTCTAATCGTTTGTAGAAGTAAACATTATCAAAACCAATTAAAGAAATTCCAGGGGTTGACAATAAATTTCAGACGGGAGGGATTAGGTTTGTCAAGTAACACTTTAAAAACTACGAAAACAAGGGAGCAATCAAGTAGAGAGGGATCCTTGGGGATGTCATCCATTAATTGCCAATTTCTCTATACGGGTGATTACCAATTACTGAAATTCACTAAATCTTAGTGGGTAGGCTAGACTATAGATGTAATAGCCATCTCTCGATCGACCATTACAATTCAAGCGAGTTCTCTCGAACCTCGACAAGCATAACAATGTATGCAACCTAAAACCTTAATTAATCTATTCTCTCGAGCTAGATTGGTAGGATCGAATTTAGATTCACTCTCTCGAGCTGGATCAACGATAACCCAATCACTACAATCATCAATCGACAACCTTAATTCTAAAACCTCTTTCTCAAGCAAGTCCATAATACTAAGTTAGAATTGCATTTGCAACTACAATTCATAGATTGAAACACAACTATCAATCAAACTCACTTCAAAACATCATTCAAATCAATAACTACTAACACCCATAAGCTAATTGAAGTAATTAATCACATAATCACACCCCCAAGAATGGAAGTTTTAGCCACACATTATAAAAAGCAGGAAATAAATTACTAACTATGTTGCCCATGAGCTGGGTAATGAATTCCAAGTCTTTACAATGCTTTAAATCAACTAAAATTCAAAACCCACTTGAAATTTCTACTGAAAACTCTAAGAACAGTGTTTATAATCAAAAGCTCAATGTAAAAATTCTCAAACACTCAGAGCAATTGCTCACAATTTTTGGAACTGGAAGCTCTCTTCAAAACATTTAAAATTTTGCATTTATACTCTTCAAATTTTTCAGCTTGTGGACCAATCGACGGAATAAGTCATCCATTACCGACCAATTCGGCGATGCGCCAAGTGTCTCGCTCAATCGCCTTCTTGACTTGCCTCAGCACCATTGGACTCCTGTAACTTTAGGCGATTAGAATCATTTTCGCCGATCCATTCGGAGGTTCACCGATCGTCCCTTTCCATCGCCAAGTTTGCATTTCCCCAGGGCTGGCATGCTGTAACATTTGGCTAGCTGAAGGACCACTCGGCGGTTCGCTGAGTGGTCTTGGAGATCACCAGGATTGCCTTCCTTCAACTTCTTCAGTTTTTTCACTCCTTTTTCCCCGGTAATTTCCTTGCCTTGCTCATGTTCCTTCATTGCTGCAAATTAACACTTTAATATCTAGTTTAGAGCATAAATTAGGCATTGAGGAAACTAAAACTAGGAATATCAAGCCCTAAATGAGTCAAAATCCCCGACTCAGCACTCCATATATGGAAGATGTATTTTGAACTGAAAGATTATTGGGTTCTGCGAGAGACCCGAATGATAATATCCATTTTGGCGAAAATGGCCAATATTGTAGCATTTTATGTCGGGACAAAACACTAGATTATACTTGTGATTCACAATAGGTTCAATTTGAAACCAAGTACTCACATCAACGGTGTCACGCTTCGAGCCTACACCTTGGATGGGACTAACACTCGAGAACCATTGCTGGCCCCAAGCGAACCCTTGGCTGGCTCAATTCTCAGCGAAAGACTTACTCAAAAACATATGAACTCAAAAGTAAAACTTTACTCAAAATCTCAAAATAGATACTTAGATTATTTTAAATAAAACGTTAACTGGCCAAAAAAGGCAACTCAAGTCTAGAACATTAACAATGAAAATGATACAGACTTCTCAAACCTCTACTGTCTATGAAGCCTCTACTAACTGAGATCGGCATCGGAATAAGACCCATGACATCCTAATAACAAAAACTGAAAATTAAACTCAATGTGAAGCTCTCCGGAAAGCAAGGAGGCTCACCAAATCTGCCTCATGAAACGATGCAGGTCAAATGGCACCAGTACATTGAATGTACGATCATGTAAGGGGAAATCTAAAACATGACATAAGCTTGAACTAGAATTGGAGAAACATACTTACCTTATCTCATCTCAACTCAACATAAACTCAATCTCAACTCAATCTCAACTCATTTCAATATAAAAGCAATGACAATAATGTGATCTAAAGAAAATCTTTTAAAACAGTAAATAACAACTCAATGTATTGAAAAATACAATAATAACTCAGTTTGTATATAAAAATACAAAATAACTCAATTTGGGAGATTCTCTAACCGATAACCATCACTATGAGCTATGTGATGATACATCGTCTCGCTCACACTGCTAGAATTGTCCTATACCTTGTCAAAGTATAAGACATCCTCAACTAAGTGGATCCAATAAGCTATGCATACAAATCAATAAGGAATCATCTAAAAAGTATGACCCTTTCTACCCACGTTGGTTACGTGGCTTATGAGGACTTTGAGTTGTATGAACTCATCCCCATATCGGTTCTCAAAACTACTCCCAAAAATATATTCAGCTCATCTGTTTAAAAACATTTTCTCATCCTCAAACTTTGAGATTATTACTCAAAAGATTCTCTTAAAAGAGATTTATACTCAAAACTCCTCATGAACTCATTCGGAAATCAAGGTTTCCTCCTCATTTTAAATGTGAAAATATTTATGTCACGACCCATGGTTACATTCTAGAAGTAACATGGAACAATGAACCCCGAAGTACTCCATGTAAGCCACTTAGCATATCATAACATAAGATAATAGAAAAGTGCAGAAATGTTAAAACATTTTCCATACAATCAAAGCCTCTATAAAAGCAAAGCGGAAGTCTTTAACATTGTCTCAAACCATCTAATATAACTTTGAATAACTATTGGGACACAACCCATACAATAGTCTAAAACATAAAGAAAGACATAAAGGAAAGGTGGTCAAATCCTCGATGCTATGAGGACTCAACAACTCTTCATCTCCTTACTCTACTAGAAGCCTATCCTCAATAATGGAACTCAATATCACCGGACCCTACATTTGATAAGAATGTAGGCAAGAGTATGCGTTAGTACAAAATGTACTAAATATGATAGCTAGCATAACATCATAAGAGCATAATATAAGGGTTAGTCAACATAAGCCATATGTCATAATCATAAGAGATACTTCAAGAAACATAAACTATAAGCATAAGAGACATGAACATAGTCATAAGCATAATCTTCAACATACGCATCATATAAGCATTAGTCAACATAAGGCATAATCCATAACAAGAGAGATACATCATGTTCATATGCATAGTAAATCCTTAGATCTTCATAACATAAGAGAACTACTTCTCAAGTACCCTCAAAGCATACTTGTGCTATGCATGAATGAGAACCATAATCCCATGCATACTAAGTACCACTTTAGGTCACCATATTCATACTTACCCTCTTAGGATCTCATCTTTAGCATAATTTTCATAGACAAGGGAACCTTCACCTTTAGTCACACATGTATTGGAAGGGCCTTTCAAGCTACAATCCAAACTAAGCATACATCATAAGCATAAGCCATAAGCATATTTAACATATAGATCATCATAACATAAAAGGAACATACCATGAATACCCTCAAAGCATATTTGTGCAATGCATGAATAAGATCCCATATTCTCACCCATACTAAGTAAAGCTCCTTGAGTAACCATAGTTCATAATGTATATTCTTGTTTTGGAAATTAGCCTTAACCGACATAGACCATGTGATCTAACATGGAATCCGATGTCTACCCCACACCAAAAAGGGGTTGCTCTACTTGCCTAAGGTAGAACCATACTCTTAGCTTAGGTGGGTCCAATAGCTAAGTAACCTATGAGGGCACATAGTTTATGGGATAAGGAGATTGCTATTAGAAACCCAACCTCTCTAGTGGGGGAGCTTCCATCTCAAGAGATTGCTTCTAGGAACCCGACCTTTCAAGTGGGAGAGCTCTTACCTAGAAACCTGACCTTTCTAGCGGGAGAGCTCCTATCTAGAAACCCGACCTTTCTAGCAGGAGAGCTTCCATCTCATATTCAATATCCACTTGGTGCTAAGCATAATTTCCATTTGATTTCATATTAATTCTTGATGTAAGTTCATATTTATGGAAGAATGTCTTGACACTCAATCCAACATAACTCATACTAAAGCTCATTTGATCATGCGTGAGAATAACCTTTCACCGTCCATGTCTACATACAGATTCATTAGGTAAGACTAGTCTTCCAACCTTAGAATCATTATATTGTGAGGAAACTACTCACATCATATCACATTCATACCTAGGTGTGTATATGAGAATAGCCTTTCAACAGCACAACAAATAGATCATGAGCAAATTCACTTTAATCTCAAAGTGCTCTTAAAGCATGTACATAATCATAAAACATGCATAATATCATATCTTGCCCTTTCAAGGTCAAAGCTCATATCAAATCAACACACCTACAATGACTACATTAGACATGGATAAAATCATAATTCAAGTAGTTCAATTACTACAAGCATAATCTCATATTTCACCTCCTTGAGGTTCAAGATTTACTTTTAATCATCACACTTAGGGTTCAAGCACTAGACATGGATATCATCCTAACTCATGTGATTCTATCCCTTTATGCATTCAAACATTCATGAGGTAAATTAGGTGGGTAAAGTCCTTTCACAACAATGACATCTACTAGTCTACCATTCTCTTATAAACTTCACTCTCAAAGCCATTACAAACATAATTCAACATATTAGTTTTACTCTCAAAGCCCTAGAATTCTACATTCACGATTACAAGCCTTACTCTCAAAGCTTTACTTCTTACAATCATCATACATACCTAGATTTGAAGGCATTCTAATCACATACTTCACTATTAAGTGATTCTAGTCATAAATCATCATAAAGGTTCAACTTGAAGCTTTACTAGTCATGATCCATCATATATACTATAATATAATTCAATTCATGTCTACATGTTTATATTCTTGAACAATTACTACTCGTAACATCAATTCTAGAAGATCATCTATAAATCCTCAATTTCACCTTTCATGGCATAAACCCACATAACTTCAATTTCATCAATTAGACTAGGGTTAGCCATGGAAAAACATGTAATATCATCATAATAACTTGATTCACTTCTAAATCATTCATAAACAATTCATATCCACTCAATTGGATTCATACTCAACTTAACCCACAATGTAGGAAGAAACCGTAGCTAGAATTGGGGTTCATCCTCACAATTGGGGGAAGTCTAGGGGGCTCCATGGATGGAAGAATCCATGGATGAATAATCTATCATACCTTTATTATAAATCCCTCACAAATCTTGCAACAATGGAGGAATTTTCCCTAACTTGCTTCTCTTCTTCTTCTTCTTCTTCTTCTTTCTAGAGAGAGGATTTCTTAGAGGGAATTGGGTTTCTTTTGGGTGAATTGAAATAATGATTTGGAATCACTTAATTAATATTCTAATAGCTTTATATAAGTTGGCTAATCACTAATAAAATGACACCACTTAACACTTAATCAATTCTAGAAAGTTCCCTAACCCATCACTTAATTGACTTAAGCTTGGCCACTACCTCACCCACGAGACCACGCCCACGGGACGTGTGTGGACCCACGGGGCATGTTGGTCTTACCTGGGTGGAGGTACTAGAACTATGACCCACGACTTCCCTCACCCATGGGGCATGGACCCCCTTACGGGGCTCGGGTCCCTCCGTGGGTGAACTGCCTTGGGGTAGATTTCTAGGGTCCTCCTCAAGGACCCTTGGTTGGTCCTTGGGGAGTCGTACCTTGATGTTTTAACCCTAAACCTTTATTCTATGTAGGGGAAGCTAAATTCACAACTCTAACCCTCACGTTAAGCTCTAGAAGCCTCTCAAAAAGCTCTAGCTTAGCCTAATAGTTTCTGGGGTGTTACAATTTACTCTTGGGAATACTTAGTTCCCATATATTCATTTTTAAAAATGAAACTCAACTCTACTCATCCTCATACTCAAGTCTAAAAACAAGTTCAAAAAGCTTGCAAAAGACTTAATGACTCGAAAGAACTCTTAAGACTATACTCGTAACTCTACCTTAAAGTTGAATTATGAATTCAAGAATTATAATTCATGTTATGAAGGATTTATCGATGTTTAAATGTAGTTTAGAGTAGTTAGAATCATAAAGGAGTCAAGGTATACATTAAAAGAACTCACACGGAGCAAACGACTGAAAACAGGTCGGGGCAGGAGACCCTGGCGCACTAAGTGGCGAGGGACGCCAGCCTCTGAACATCAGAGGGAACTTTCTAGCGCAGCACGCCAGCCCCCTGCCCAGAAAACCCGACGAATTTTATTTCTCATTTTCTGACCTTATTTGCCTAGAATCGATTGTTTTCCTCAAATTTTTCTTATATTCAATTAACTAATACAAGTACACAAGAATCTACTCTCTTTTCCTTGAGAACCACGTTTAACAATAAAAATCCTCACATCAATATTCATTAAACTTTATAAACAAAGCAAGAAGAACAAAACCTCAAGAACACCCATCAAGAATTTAAATCACAACCTCAAGAACGAAAATACGGATGAAATTTACATGTTTGGCGTGTGGGTAAATGAAACCAACATTATGAAAATTTACATACCTCATTTTGACGAAATAAATCCTCGATTCGCAACAAATCTTGATCATTTTTTTCCTTTTCTCCTCTTTTCTCTTCTTGAACTCTCTCCTAAGACCCAAAGCGTAAATTAAGATTATTAAAACTGACCAAAATAATTTTAGACCCCTAAATTATTACTAAAAATATTTTAAGATGGAGGGGTAAGGATAAGACCAAAATGCCCCTCATAAATTTGGGTAACTTTCCTTAACTTGATAGGCTGACTTCAAATGGTCGTATCTCCCTCATCCGAACTCAAAATTTAAAAAACTCGATGGTGTTTGAAAGACGATACAACGAACTTTCATTTGATAGCTTATGGGCCACATAACTCATCATGTACTGAAAGTTATGGTTGTTGAAGTTGACCCAAAACTCATAACATAAGCTTAACTTGCAAAATTCTCGATTTGGCTCTTTCCAAATTAGTTCTTTCTAAATTTAGCTCTTTCTAAGGTGGGATGTTACACTATCTCCACCTTGGGAACATTTGTCCTCGAATAAGATTACTCTAAGTAGAAATGAGGGTGGAAACATTTACACCCAACTCAAACACCCCACAAGAAAGGAATCAAAATTCAACATTTCAACTTAAAGGATACCAAGAAAAAAAATTAGTACCTTGGTTTGACGCTTCTTCGGAAGCAAAGAGATGTGGGTATCTCTTCTTAATATCCTCCTCAGCCTCTGAAGTAGCTTTCTCAACAAACTGATTCCTCCATAAGACCTTGACTGATGCTACCTCCTTGGTCCTCAACCTGCGAAACCGACGATCTAGAATCTAAACGCGTACCTCCTCAAAAGATAGGTTGTCCTTAATACCAATATTTTCAGTAGGTACTATAAGGGAAGGATCGTACATACACTTCTTCAACATTGAAATGTGAAACACTAGATGGACTGCTGCTAACTCTGGTGATAACTCCAACTCATAAGCTACATTGCTAATTCTTTTGGATATCCTATAAGGACCAATATGCCGGGTACTAAGATTCCCCTCCTTACCAAATCTCATAATACCCTTCATGGGTGAAACCTTCAAATAAACCCAATCATCCACCTCAAACTGTATGTCTCTTCTCCTAACATCAGTATAGGATTTCTGACGACTCTGCGTTGTTTTCAACCTTTCCTTAATGATCTTCACTTTCTCCATAGCTTGACGAACTAAGTATGGTCCTATCAACCCAGCTTCACCAACCTCAAACCATCCAATAAGAGATCTACATCTTCTCCCATAAAAAGCTTCATAGGGAGCCATTTGGATGCTAGAGTAATAACTGTTGTTGTAAGCAAACTCTATGAGAGGTGAGTGATCATCCCAATTACCTTTTAAATCAATCACACATGCCCCTAACATATCCTCTAAAGTCTGAATTGTGCGCTCAGCTTGACCATCAGTCTGAGGATGGAAAATATTACTCAAGTTTACCTTGGAACCCAGAACTTTCTGGAAAGACTTTCAAAATTGAGTAGTGAATTGCGCACCCCTATCTAAAATGATGGACACCGGAACTTCGTGAAGTCTAACCACCTCTTGAATATATAACCTGGCATAATCCTCTACTGAATAGGTAGTCTTTACCCACAAAAAGTGGGCTGATTTAGTCATCCAATCTACAATCACCCATTTAGAATCATTTTTCCTGCGAGATTGCGGTAGACTAGTAATGAAATCCATATTGATCATTTCCCACTTCCATTCTGAAATATATATATTCTGAGACATACCACCGGGCTTTTGGTGCTCTACCGTACCTTGTTGACAATTCAGGCACATAGCAACGAATTCTGCAATACAGTTCTTCATACTACTCCACCAATAGAATTACTCAAATCATGATACATCTTTTTTTGAACCAGGATGGATCAAATATCTGGAGCTATGAGCCTCTTCCATGATCCTCTCTTAGAGTTCATCCACCTTTGGTACACACAATCTACCTTGATACCTCAATACACCATCTCCCCCTTGTTCAAAAGCCATCACTTTCTGCTTATGAACATTTGCCTTCAAATCAAGCAAAATTGGGTCTTGGTCTTGTTTCTCTTTCACTTCAGACACTAATGATGATTCACCCCCATTCATCACCACTACTCCACCTTCGTTGGAATCCAACAAACAAACTCCCAAGCATGCAACTTGGCTACTTCCTTCCTTTCTTCCTCAACATGGGTTGTACTACCAATAGATAATCTTCTCAAAGCATCAGCAACAACATTAGCCTTACCTTGGTGGTATAGAATACTTATGTCATAATCCTTGAGTAACTCCAGCCATCTTCTCTGTCTGAGATTAAGGTCTTTCTCACTGAACACATACTAAAGATTCTTGTGATCGGTGAACATATCTACATGAACACCATAAGATAGTGACGCCATATTTTCAAGGAAAATACTACATGAGCAAACTCTAGATCATGAGTTGAATAATTCCTCTCGTGAATCTTAAGCTGTCTGGAGGCATAAGTCTAAAATTGCCAGTCTTCATCAATACACAACCCAGTCCAACTCTAAACTCATCACAATATACCAGAAAGCCTTGTGTACCCTCTGGTAAGGTCAACACTAGGGGAAGAAGTCAACCTAGTATTTAATTCTGGAAAGCTCTTCTCACAAGCTTCAGACCATTGAAACTTTGTTGTTTTCTGAGTCAACTTAGTCAATGGAGATGAAATAGATGAAAACCCCTCGATAAACCTCCTATAGTAACCAACCAATCCCAAGAAACTCCTAATATCAGTTGGAGATGTGGGTGTGGGCCAGTTCTGATCCCAATCACTAGAAATAATGTGGTTTTGGAATGCCATAGATTCAAGAAAATCTCACACTTAGATAATTTAGCATACAACTCCCTATCCTTGAGGATTTGGAGAACTACTCTAAGATGACTAGTATGGTCCTCCTCATTCCTCAAATAAATTAGAATGTCATCGATGAATACGGTAACAAACATATAAAGATAAGGCTTAAACACTATGTTCATAAGATCCATAAATGCTGCAGGAGCATTAGTCTAACCAACTGACATGACAAGAAACTCATAATGACCATTACGGGTCCTGAAAGTTGTCTTAGGGATGTCACTTTCTCTTACTCTCAACTGATAATAGTCTGATCTGAGGTCTATCTTAGAAAAATAAGTGGCACCCTAAAGTTGATAAAAAAGATCATCAATCCTCAGAAACGGATACTTATTATTTATGGTGACCTTCTTCAATTGACGGTAATTAATACACATCCTAAGTGAACCATATTTATTCCTCACAAATAAGGCCGGAGCGCCCCAATGTGAGACACTTGGTCGAATGAAACATTTATCAAGAAGGTCTTTCAACTGCTCTTTTAACTCTTTCAACTCAGTTGGAGCCATTCTATATTGAGGAATAGAGATATGATGAGCATAAGGAAGAATATCTATAATGAAGTATATATCTCTCTCTCAGGAGGGACTCCAGGAAGATCATTTAGAAAGACCTCTAGAAACTCACTCACGACTGGAACTGACTGAATAGGTGTTGTCTCAATACTATAGTCATTAACTCGGACTAAGTGATAGATGCACCCCTTGGAAACTAACTTTCTCACCTTAAGGTATGAAATAAAATGAGCCTTAGGCATTGTTGAACTACTCCTCCACTCTATAATTGGCTCATAAGGAAACTGTAACTTAATTACTCGAGTTCTACAATCAACTGAGGCATAACAAGCATGAAGCCAGTCCATACCTAGAATGACATCAAAGTCCACCATATCTTGCTCAATTAAGTCAACCACGGTGTCCTTGTAATTGAAGGAAATGACACAATCACGATAAACTCTCTCAGCTAGAATAAACTCACCAACAGGTGTGGAAACACTGAAGGTCTCAAGAAGTTGCTTAGGAAGAATATCAAAATTCATAGCAATATATGAAGTCACAAAAGATAGACTCACTCCTGGATCAAGTAATGGATATACATCAAAAGTAAAGACTTTGATCATACCAGTGAAAACATCTGGCGAATTTTCTTGCTCTTGGCGACTGGTGATAGCATACAGACGGTTTTCTCCTTCGCTTGTCCCTGAAGTAGCTCCTCTAGGTGAAGCTCTGTCTGGTGGAGCCGCTGAAGAAGATTGGGCTCTATTTCCCCCATTACCACCACCCTGTATGTTCTTAGGGGACTCTCTCATAAAGTGATCATTTTGAACACACTTGAAGAAACCAGTGGAGCCATCCTGACACGTTCCTGCATGGTTCCTACCACACTTAGCACATGCAAGAGTCCAATCACCTCCTTGTGCCACACTACCTTGAGATTGTGCAGGAATTCTACGAATTTTAATTCTTGAACTCACCTCTGTTCCTTGGTGCATGTGCACTAGCAAATGATAGAGCAGGTCCATTTTGCTTTTGTTGAAAGGATGACTTGTTTGCATTACTCTTCTGCTGCCCGGACTCATTTCCTATTTTCATAGCCTTCTTCTTTCGGAACTCTTCTCTATCTCTCATCTTATCTTCCTCAATCTATTGCACATGGATCATTAGTCTTGCTATGTCCATGTCCCCTATAAAACATCTCAGCCTTACCCTCTTTGCTCGACAGACGAGACAACCTGGACAAAAACAATCTCATTCTACTCCTCATATCTACAACCATTTCCTGAGCATAACGAGACAGTTGGGTGAACTTGAGGTTGTACTCATGCACATTCATGGATTCCTTCTTAAGAGAGGAAATCTCTTACCTTTGTCTCCTTAGCTCACGAGGAAAGAAACACCGCAAGAAGGCCTCTTCGAACACAAACCAGCTCACAATTGATGCACCTTTAGCTCTACTCTTCATCCATTGATCAAACTAGACTCTAGTAACACCCTTTAGTTGGTATGCAACTAGTTCCACACGCTCAGCATATGCAACATGCATCACCTCAAATACTTTATGTAACTCTTCCACAAAGTTCTCTGGATCCTCATTGACACTTGAACTGGTGAAATCTGGAGGACTCATCCTTAAGAATTCACGGATTCTGGATGTATCTGCCACATCCTGTCGATTCCCTTTTTGTTTCCCAGCTTGGTTGGTCACCATTTGACTCAACATATTGATAGGATCCCGGAACTCAGTGTTAGTGACCTCTCTTTGGGGTTGCACTTCTGGTGCATTAGATACCCCTTGATCCTGGGATCAGCAGTCCTCCTAGCGGGACAACCTAGAACAATTCTTCGTGGAGGCATGATTTGAAAGAGATACTTAAGCAAAAATTAGAAGGAAACTTTATAGAGTTAAACTCTATCGCACGAAACAATATGAATGAAGTAGATAGTTCCTAAATGTTCTAGACTCCTATTTATAGTTGTGGCACATTTTACACCGATAACTAGGACTCTACCGACACGACTTCATAGACACCCTAGGACTATTGAACTCTGTGCTTTGATACCAAGTTTGTCATTCCCCGAGCCTACACCCTGGATGCGACTTGCAGTCGAGAACTATTGTTGGCCCCAAGCGAACCCTTGGCCTAGCTCAACTCTAAGCGGAAGATTTACTCAACAACATATGAACTCAAAAGTAAAACTACACTCAAAATCGCAAAATAGATACTCAGAATATTTTAAATAAAACATTCACAGGTAGAAAGAGGCAACTCAAGTCTAGAACATCAACAATGAGAATGCAACAGACTTCTCAAATCTCCACTCTCTATGAAGTCTCTACTAACTAAGATGGACGTCGGGACAAGACCCACGACATCCTAATAATAAAAAGTGATATGTAAACTCAATGTGAAGTTCTCTGGAAAGCAAGGCACTACTAGAAAATAGGTTTGTTGCAACACCAGAAAAATCATTGCCATAGACTCAAAGAGTGTTGCAATTGCATTATGGCAACGGAAAAGGGTGTGTTGCATGCAAGCCTGTTGTGATATGTCTATAGTAACGGTTTTATGCAACAGTTTAAAAACCGTTGCAACACACCTGTCTATAGCAACAGTTATTCTTTAGTCTATGACGACACTTTTCTACAGTTAATGTAACAGTTGCGAACAGTTGCGACATATTTAGTCCAATGATTTGAAACCATTGCAATCGATCTTTCAAAATAACTTTATTATACAACTCGGTCTAAGCTATTACAATGGTTCTACTAAACTATTGCAACAGTATTATTAAGCTATTGCATTAGGCTTTTTTAATTCTTATTGCAGGCTATTGTAGCCACTGTATATATTATGTATTTCTAAAATAAACTATAATACAATGATAGAAAATATTAAATAAATATGTACTTCAACTAGTAGCATCCATATATTAAAGATAAAAACACATGAGATTGATTGACAATTCAAGAGTTAACATACATTGATGTTCACAAAAATTAAGCCTAAACATAAAAATAGTCCTAAAATGTTCCAGAGTTAGGATTCATTTAAGTTCAGAAAAATTAGGACAAAAAGTAAAAATAGTCCTAGAATGTTTGTAGATATAGATAAACCCATTTTCTTTAAGTAAGGTCTTCACTGCTTTCATCCCCGCTTTGCTCATTTTGTTTACCTACAATTTCAAAAGGATCAACAATTAAAGAAAGAGGAAGTTCAAAAATGAAAAGGGAAAAGAAGTCATACAACTCCTAATTTTTACTCTTTCTGGACATAACATATACTACCACATAACTTCTTTAAAAAAGAAAATACAAGGGTTATTTCTCTCATATATGGGCTATAATATTTCCACATGAAAAGTTTAATAAAGAAATTGGATGACCCCTTTGTGAAGAAGCGGTTGAATCTTTCAATCATCTACTTCTCCATTGTGCTTTTACTAGACAGATCTGGACCATGTTACCTACCATTTTTGGTGTTCACTGGGTCATGGCAGGATTCATAAAACTTCCCAATGCAACTAGTACAAACAATTTAAATCAAAGGATAATAGGCATTACTGGATTGCTATCCATGCTTGATTTTTCTGGTTCACTTGAATGGAGAGGACAATAGGTATTCAACAGGTCAAATTCATGAGCTTAAATAATATGTACATATGGTATAGGAAGGTTCCTGTATCTGATTTTCTATAGATATTAGTTCCTTTGTGCTACTCCAATATTTAGAAGGATGTTCCCCTTTCTGATGTACTTTTTGGAGTACCTTCTCGGTACTTATTAATAAGATTCTCTACCTTCCCATAACAAAAAAGATAATACAAAATTAACTCAAGGAATAAGAAAACAATTATTATTGAGGTCCATCTTCAATGAAATACTTTGAGAAACAAAATTTTGATTCGCACTATTATCAAAGACTCAAATTGTTCCACTTAGCTTCTGTTAAACCCTTGTTAGGGAACAAGCATCTTGAAGCAACGTTAGCGGGTTAGACAAAAGACTTTTTTGAACTTGGCATTTTTGCAGGTAAGACAACATATGGTGCAAGAAAATTAAGCTAACACCAGTTCCAGATTCAAATTTACTGTTGTCTCTAGAGAAATTATTCAAAAAAAACTTTTCTCTAGAAAATTAGACTGGATAAGTTGTCTTCAAATAAAATACGAGGTAAATTCTTACTGCTCATTGCCACGTGGACCTCTAGAATATGATGCCAAAATCTCTTCATTGATAATCTGAGAACCAAATGTGCAACCAATAATCTGCCAAGGGGGAAACGATAATTTTAGGCATTAATCTAAGTAAGTTAATTTCTAACTTACAACAATGGAACAAGAAAACAATTATTATTGAGGTATAGTCTCATTGGTCAGAAAAGGTATGTTGTGTGATTAAGAAACTAATAAACAAATCTCAATATGTCAGTACGAGACAAGTATTCCTGAGAAGCAAGTATAACTTTTTAAAGATATCTAAACATAACGGCCATAAGTGATAACAGTAATAGACAAAAATCAATGTAAATGATCATGGTATTCTTAATGCTGAATCACACAAATTAACATTCTTAAGATCCAACTTTCAAATTGCTAAATGCGCTTAGACAAGTCACTAACAATTGTATCAGACCTAATGAGTCCATAAAGTAGTAGGGGCAAAAGAATAAGAATCATAATTTGAAACCTCAATAAATACACCAACAAAAGATATTTCAATATAAATTATTAGTTTGAATTGTACAAACAATCAAAAGAAACATTACTGTGGACAGTGCATTCAGTGGTAGAATTTTCAGATAAGAAATCAATCAGAATATTGGATGAAAACAAGTTGCATACCTGGTAGATCGTGGAAATTTCACATGTGATCAATTCCACATCAGCCTCGGACATCCCATATAGAAAACCTGAAAGAAATTGATTCTTTTAATGGTCCTCAGGTGCAAGAAACATAGATCATTTTGCAAAAAAAAACAAAAAAAATTCCAAGTCCAGCAAAATGAATATATGTATTCCAAATTTAATACCTCTTAATAAAGAAATTGATGTTTTAAGTTTAGCTCAATACTCCTAAACTATGCAAACAACAGTAAACTATGTTCCACTTTCCCTTTCAAAGTAGTTTAGTTTAATACTCCAGAAGCAAATGCATCAATTGTCTCATTACCATCTTCATTTTGTTGCATTTCAATATTTTCCATCTCAGCTTATAATGCAATTTTATTTTAAAAAAGAAGAGAATTCAAGTACACATAGTAGCTACGACCTGAGGGAAATGATCTACCATAGTTGGGGAGCCTAGATTGAATTTTTTTCAAATGAGTACATGTACAAGGAGCTGAGATACACACACAAATTATCTACAAACTAGCACTTACAATAACGGTTCATTTCTGTCAGCAATAGGTCCTCCCTTTAGTGCTAAAGATTTATCGTTTCCAACCATTCAACAATTTCACTTACAAATAAGAGCCATAATAATTACACAATTTAAGATGGCAAACTATAAGAGAACAATGATTCAAAGACTAATTTTTTCACAACAAAAGCATTTGGAAAAGGAAACGAAGAGTCCAAGCTTCTCTTCCTAAATTATCCTAAAATCTAAAAACAGGGGCTGATCCAGATAAATCTAGACACAAAAAGTCTATAGAAAACTCAACATTCAACTGGAAAAAGCTATAATTGAAGATGGATGAAGGAATGAAGTATCTGATTATGTGATTTCGCTACATACTCCTTTTTTGAAAATCTCACCAACAACATCATCTTATCATATGCTTGCAAAATAAAATATCATACTTTTAAAAAATAAAGATAAGATAACATGGTAACATTATTAATCTTCCAAATGTCCCATTGAGTCAACTACACATTGATAAGGGCTCTTTAAAACTAGAGTCTCTAAATTCACATATATACAGATAGCTAGATGTACAACGCCACAACTAACATAAGAAGTTGAATTGTAGTCTGCCTTTTAGCAAGAAAAATCGACAACACTTTCATATCAGGCTAGCGTTGAAAAAGAAGAAAAAGAAGCAGAAGAATATAAGACATACCTTGATTGTTTTTGCTGGAAGATGGACGATTGAATGGTGTCTTCAATCCATCAGGTAGGTATCTCGAACTAAAGATCAAGAACTCGTCAACATTGAACCCCTCTACTATACAAGCTTCTGGATAACATCGATTACAAACAAGACCCTTGAATTTACACAATTTTCTCTCAGTAGAATACATCCAACGAAGATGCTTTGGACCACCCAATCTAATTTCATTTACAAAATGGATCGGCATTTGTTCCATTATATAAAAAAAAATTGGAAGAAAAAAAAATTCAAACTCGCATTCAATTTCTTTGATTTCAGTCTGCATTGCCTCGAGAACTGCTCGCCTTATAAACTTACTGCATATAGCTTTTGTACTATGATATTTTCATCTCTTCCACATCCACACGATCTGATATGTTTCAAGAAACTTCACTGCATTCACTTCATTTGAGACTCATCCAACTTCTATCTAAATTATTCATTGATATCTATGTGGCACGAAAAGATAAAAAGAATCAAATTTATGATAAACTATGAAATAAAAAAGACAACAATGTTTTACAAATGAACAAACATATCTCAAAAAGTACATGGAGAATATGTAGTTTAAAACCTATAGCAATCACAGTGTCATCTACAACAAGCATTTCATTGTTTTCCTTAATAGTCAAAGTTGGTTTTTTTTTCATTTCGACACTTCAATAAAGGCAAGTACTATTAAATGCTCCAAACTTAGAAGGTCACATGACTGATAAGGTTGGAGTGTTTGATATGTGCTGGCCTTAGTTGTAGTATTAAAATGAAAATTGAAGCCAACTTTGACTGATTATCTATATATGTATTTGGAAGTAATCTTAATTTTTTGTTTTGGGAGTTCAATTACTACCTGCTTCAGTGATGTTTCAAAATCAATATTTTCTTGGATAATAATACCAAATTGCTCTAATCCTCCTACACACCATGGAACAATTCTACATTTTATTCCGTTGAACAAGTAATCACCACATCTTTACCTACAAGAAGATAGATTATTTACCAAACTATATGTTCATAAGACAGATTTAGAAAATCAGATGTCATACCAATTAGAAATACTTTCAAAAATAGCTCATACTCAATAGCAATTTACTTTATTTTATCCTAAAGAACTACAAGACTTATGACTAGGAAATAATTTCAAAGATACTTTTAACTACTAAATGGAAAAGTAGAAAAATCATAAAAAGCTGATCATGCTTTCAAATTTATATGGACATATGGACATTCAAGAAATGGAAAATAGTCACTAAATTCACATGAAGTTCATATCAACTTCTAACACACCAATAAGTCGCCTTGAGGATTCAATTCATTTCCAAAAAGAATCCCTCCTGATTTTCTTTTTGATAAGAAATCAAGGCAGAACACTCTTTCAAAGTGATAAAACATATTTTTAAGGCAAATAATATTGATACACAAGTATTCAACTAGTTAACTAATCATATTGATACTCATACTTTTAAACAAAATTATAAGGGAAATTACAGATGTTCAAGTTCACTGTAGAAATAATCTAATCTGTTGCTATTTAGATTCTTCCCAAACCAACTATTGCCACCTTTTTCTTTTACATGATCCACAATTGTCATTAATATGCTTCTTAAGAAATTTGCAGCACCAATCACACTTACGTAAAATATATACCTAAACTTATTGAATCAGGTACTTAATCATGGAAGTAGTTGTGTGATCCGACTAGTGCTAATTTATCTCGTATACCAACAATAAGAAATTGAGGGGCTCGCCAGAACACTCATTGGCATTGAATCCTTAAGTGGATTTCCTTGAACAATTTTAAATTTTTTCTTTTAACTAATGCTACAACAAACAAAAAAATTAAGGAATTCATAGGTCTGTGATTTTTTTACATTTTAACATAATGTCCATGGAAGCTGTTTTTTTGGATCAGTGATATCATGCTTGTATTTTTTTTAGTTGAGATAATAAAGTATTATTATGAGTTCAATTGGTTATGGTTATCTGATCTAGAATTATATCAAGTTTCAGATTTTCATGTCAAAAGTTCTAATACCAACCCGTAGCAAATTTTAGTTTTTTCCATTTTCATGCTAATGTATCTCTTGTTTCCTGTTGCTTTAACATAATTCTTCAAAAATAATGAAACATAAATTACTCACATCCTACTCAAGTGAGAGGTGAAATAAAGGAAGACATCATCAATGCTAGGCTATTCAAACCCGATTGAAAAACTCATGGAACAAGAAAGCCAACATCAATTTTAAGAGAAATATGGTCTAGAGTAATCAATTTCACCATAACTACCAATAAAATTTTAAACCCACAATAGCTACAATTTAATGGGAAAATCCCATAATCTGAAAAAATACATCAAATACACTAACAATACCTCAAAGATTAAAGACAAAAGAAGAGATTCAAGAAGAATACCTCAAAAGCTAAAACTTGAAGTATCTTCAGCTATAACCTCGGTTGAAGAAGAGAACCTCCAGCAGTTGAAGAAAAAACATCAAGTTTTTTTTCCAGATTTCACAAGAAACCCTTCAGCCCTCCATTTGCTTAGATTTCACAAGAGGTTTGAAAAGAGAAATGTGTTTAGATTTGAAGAAAAAAATGGGTTTAACTTTGCCCTAAAATGACAGACATGAAGGACTTACCATAAGATTCATACCACTGCAAAACTCCACAAGCTTGCCCTAAATGGATGAAAAATTAGGTCAAAGAGGAAAAGAGTGACAACGGTTTTTGTTCTGCTTGTTGAAGAGATAAGAAATGGATTAAGAAAATGTTTGCCTTATTTGTATCGATATATAATAGAGAGAAAAATAAATTATATTTAAGAAATTAATTAAAAATAAAGTAGAATGAAAAGTTTTGGCGGATTTAGCCACAATAAGAGAGGGAAACTATGGAGGGATTTAATAACCGTTTCAATAGAAAATATTTCGTGTTAAATTTTGCCATAAATGCCTTTATGGAAACGGTTCTACTAACTGTTGCAATATGTAAGTCTATTGCAACGGTTTTCACACAGTGGCAACATATTTATTACTTAGTTGTATCAAAAACACCCAAATCTTTTGGCAACAATGCACACTGTTGCAATAGACACTCTATAGTAATGGTTTCTTAAGCATTGCTAAAATATTTGTTGCCGTAGGCCTAATTTCTAGTAGTGAGGAGGCTCACCAAATATAGCTGGAACTCAAATGGATCAACGGAACGTCGGTTGCTGATCCTAATTACATGTATCTGCATCATGAAATGATGCAGGCCAAATGACATCAGTACATTGAATGTACTGGCATGTAAGGGGAAATCTAAAACATGACATAAACTTGAACTAGAACTAGACAAACATACTTACCTCATCTCATCCCAACTCAACCTCAACTCATTTTAATATAAAAGCAATGACAATGATGTGATCTAAAGAAAAGCTTTTAAAACAGTAGATAACAACCTAATTTATTAAACAATACAATAATAATTCAATTTGTATATAAACATACAAAATAACTCAATTTGGGAGATTATCTAGTCGACAACCATCATTATGAGCTATGTGATGATACAACGTCTCGCCCACGCTGTCAGAACTGTCCTATACCTTGCCAGAGTATAAGACATCCTCAACTAAGTGGATTCACTAAGCTATGCTTTAAAAGAAACAAGGAGTCATCTAAAAAGTATGACCCTTTCTACCCACGTTGGCTAAATGGTTTATGAGGACTTTGAGTTGTATGAACTCGTCTCCATATCAGTGCTATATACTACTCCCAAAAATATACTCAACTCATATGTTTAAAAACATTTCCTCATCCTCAAACTTTGAGATTATTACTCAAAAGATTCTCTTAAAAGAGATTTATACTCAAAACTCCTCATGAACTCATTTGGAAATCAAGGTTTCCTCCTTATTTTAAATGTGAAAATATTTACTCTTGGGAATACTTAGTTCCCATATATTCATTTTGAAAAATGAAACTCAACTCTACTCATCCTCATACTCAAGTACTCAAGTCTTAAAACAAGTTCAAAAAGTTTGCAAAAGACTTCTCAAATGAATCGAAAGAACTTTCAAGACTTTACTCGTAACTTTATATTGGATTTGAGTTATGAATTCAAGGGTTATAATTCATGTTATGAAGGATTTCTCGATGTTAGATGTAGGTTAGAGTAGTTAGAATCAGAAAGGAGTGAATGTATACTTTAAAAGAACTCAGACGAAAAATAGGTTGGGACAGGCGACCCGGGCGCACTGAGTGGCATGGGGCACCAGCCCCTGAACTTCACAGGGAACTTTGTGGCGCACTACTGGCGCGGCGCGCCAGCCCCCTTCCTAGTAAACCCGACGAATTTTGTTCCTCATTTTCTGACCCTAATTCGTCTAGAATCAATTGTTTTCCTCAAATTTTCCTTAGATTCAATTACCCAATAAAAGTACACAATAATCTACTCTCTTTTCCTTGAGAACCACCCTCAACAATTGAAATCCTCACCTCAAAATTCATCAAACTTCATAAACAAAGCAAGAAGAAGAAAATCTCAAGAACACCCATCAATAACTCAAATCATTCAACCTCAAGAATGAAATTACGGATGAAATTTACATGTTTGGTGTGTGGGTGAACGAACCCAACAATAATGAAACTTACATACCTTGATTTGGCGAAACAAATTCTCGATTCGCAAGAAATTTTTATCATTTTTCCTTTTCTTCTCTTTTCTCTTCTTGAACTCTCTCCTAAAACCCTAAGCGTAATTTAGGATTATTAAAACTGACCCAAATTATTTTAGACCCCTAAATTATTACTAAAAACTGTTTTAAGATGAAGGGGTAAGGAAAAGACAAAAATATCCCTCATAAATTTAGGTAACTTTCCTTAATTGGACAGGTTGGCTTCAATTGGGCATATCTCCCTCATCCGAACTCAAAATTTGGGAAAATCGATGGCGTTGGAAAGAGGATTCAACGAACTTTCATTTGATATCTTATGGACCACCTAACTCATCTTGAACTGAAAGTTATAGTCGTTTGAGGTTAACCCAAAACTCATAGCTTAAGCTTAACTTGCAAAATTCTCGATATGGCTCTTTCCAAGTTAGTTCTTTCTAAATTTAGCTCTTTCTAAGGCGGAATACTACAAATGGGATTTTCCAACTCTCCACCCGTGCTAATGGTGTGGCAATTTGGTTGTACGACTTCACCAAGGTGGTCGACCTTCCACACTATTAGGTTAGGACATGGATTTAAATAATCAAGATGTAATCTGATGTTTAACGGCGAGTATGCTACAATATGTTCATAAGTTCGATATTTAGGCATAATCTGTAACATTTTGTGATTGCACGACCGATGTGGGACACGTGTTTTGTGATTGATCCCCCAGATTAGAGAAGCGTACCCTTCCACCTTTCATAATGTAGTAGGTCAGAAGTATGTGGTACCTACGGCTTGCGTTGAGGGGTTTACCATCGATATCAAGTACATCTACCAATAGTTGGTTGTTGTTCAAGTTGCCAATGGAAGGAATATTGCAAGGGAATCAAAGAGAACTACTATGATCTTCATCTTTAGCGATTATTTTTGTTTAGATGATTATCCTTCCTTGCTTACCCCTTCATTTTATAGACAAGATTTTTGTGTAATGTGAAACACGTTTGATTTGTTTGTTTATACCAACAATAATGTTTTTTTAGTTGTAACATCAAAGTATAATTTTTCAACCATTGTAATTCAAAATTTGAACTTGAAACCTTAAAGTTAAATTTTGAATCTGCCATAAATCGTTGATTCAACGTTTAGATTTGTGTTTAGGAAATTCTCTCTCTCTCCATATATATATATAGTGTAGTTTTTTACTAAGGGAGTTAGGTGAACACCCTCGCCTCCTCCTAGATTGATCTGCCCAAGCCTGCTACTAGCTCCCACCGACAGACGTACCGCGATAACTCTACACACTAAAGTTAGAGGCTCCATCTATTTCATATTATTTGAGACAATCATAGGAAAGTATTTATTAGAGGTGTATTTAACTAAACTAATATTATTAATGATATTTTAAGACTTTAAATTTGACTAGTACTATTTGATGTAGTTATTTTTTTTAATGTCCCCGCTTTATAATTAACAACCAAATGGAGGGGATATAGAACCTAACCTCCTTTTACATCTTAGGACAAGTGATCCTATCATGTTAATATTCTATGAGAGTTTTTCATATGAGAGCTTATTTTCTTAGACTAAGCTGCAATTTTATTAAATTTGAACTTTTCTCTGTCATGCCTCGTCCTGTATTACTTTATTAAAAAAATTATAATTATTTTTTTGTCCTGCGCCATTTTAACGCCTCCCCCCTCCGTTTAAATCTTTCCCTATCCCACCTTATTAACAGTGTGCCCTGCCCCACCACATTCTGCTCCAATTGTCACCCCTATTGACAATGAATCGGAGGATGTGAGAAACAATTAGTCATCTTCATTTGTAAGGTTATGTAAATATAGCATATGAGGACTTTAAACATGTTTATACTTATTTCAACAAGGTGACAATCTCCTAAAGTTGATACATCAATTTTTATTTAAATATTTTATGAAGTAGGCATTGTTTGTTTTAAATGTTTCAAATAGGGTTTCATTGTATCATTTTGATAGTTTTTACTGACTTAACATATTATGTGTGTTGCACCCACTTTTAGCGCGCGAGGAGCTTCTTTTCTTTATTTTTTTGTAAAATATATTTCTTTTTCACTCTATTTTTACCACTTTTGTAAAAAAAAATTTAACTGCCATTGCCTTTATATAGATAAAAAAAAAGGAAAAATTTTCAAAACAACAATATTTTAGCATCTAATAGGACCCCTTGTCAAAACTTTCAATATTTATTTAAAATGTCAATATTTTGGTTTGTTATAAACATGAATTTTGTATTTATTTAATTTGAAAAAATACAAATCTTTAACAACAGAATGGAGAAAATAATGGGAGAAGATATTTCAAAAAAGGTAAACATGCTTAAATCTCTAATCAGTTACTGTTAGAGTCCTGTCATCTCTCTCTTCTTCAGTCAAACATCCTTTCACCACTCTTCTAAAAAAATTCCAATATCCATTTTTGAATAACTCCATTGAAATTGAAGTGGAGTTTCCGTTGATTTGTGTCAGTTTTATTTGGATAAGAAACTGTTGAATTAATCGATTGATATTTCAAATTAAATTCCATCGATATATTTTAAAGCTCAAGATTATCAGTGAAAATCAAAAAAATTGCTAGGTATTGTTTAAGTTTCGAGTATTGTTTTTTTGGATGAAAGTAGTTGGATCTGTGTATGTATTTGACATTTGTATTTTAAGTTTGATTTTAATACAAGATTAGTATGAATACGAAATTTTAATATAAAAATACTTTTTGTGAACGAAATGAACTTGTGTTTGGCTATTTATTTTTAGATTTTTAAGAAAATTTTGTATCCATTATAGGAATTGGTATGGATAAATGGTCATGCTATTATTTGTAGCCGGTTGTTTTGAATACGACAAAATAAAATACAAAATCTAATACACAAGGAATTATAGGATGAATACCTATAAAATGAATACATAATTAAACTATAGTTTGGTATTGATTGCATCTATTACAGGTTTTAGTATGAACAAATGTTTATGCTTTTATTTCATAGCTGGTTCTTTGGAATATTAAATATATTAGGATACAATCAGAAAATAAGAATACAATCTGGGAAAAGACAAAAAGAATACAATTTAATAACATACTAATACACAAAATAATTATACAGTCTAAGAACACAAAACAAGAATACAATCTGGAAAAAGACAAAAATAATACAATTTAATAACATACTAATACAAAAAACAAGAATACAATCTGGAAACACAAAACAAGAATACAATCTGGAAAAAAGACAAAAATAATACAATCTAAGAACATACTAATACACAAAATAATAATACAATCTGGAAAAAGACAAAAATAATACAATCTAAGAACATACTAATACACAAAATAATAATACAATCTGGAAAAAGACAAAAATAATACAATCTAAGAACATACTAATACACAAAATAATAATACAATCTGGAAAAAGACAAAAAGAATATATACAATCTAAGAACATATTAATACACAAAACAATAATACAATCTGGAAAAGGATATTTAAACACGACACATATATTAAACAACTACATAATAGAGCTAATATATATCTTCTTTTGGATACTACTAATTTGGGATACATAATAGATCTAGTAGAATACAATCTTCTTCATCACTAACCCAGGATATATAATGTAGCTAAAAACAAAAATTCATCAAACTAATCTTGGTCCATAAGAGTTCAAATTCATTTCCTGTATGTGTGTTGTTGTTCGTCCCTCTCTAATGCAGAGTTCTGCACACCTATTTTCTATTTTCCGATTTTTGTTCACCAAACTCAAATCTAAATATGTATTTACTTATGCATTAGTAACCCTATAAGCAAAATTCGAAATCATTAAATATTAATTTATAAAAAATCAATCAATACATGAAGTATGAATGCAAATGTAGATTACTACAATCTACTAAATTTCAAATATGAAAACAAAATCACAAAAAAATCAAACAATAGTGTTTAAAAGACAAAAAATCCAAAATACATAAGAAAGGAAAATCTCATAAATTACTTGGTGAATATAAAAACAAACTCACAAAAAATCGAACAATATTGTTTAAAAAATGAAAAATCTGAAATACAAAATATTTGGTGAATATGAAAACAAAATCACAAGAAATCTCACAAAATACTTGACTTCGAATTTACCTTTATCAATGAGTGATTTTTTTTTTTGGAATTAATTGTGAGATTTCTTGAACAAAATGTAGGAAAATTGAATAGTTAATTTTATTTGAACAGAGAAAGGAGATAACAATGGTGAAAAAGGAAAGAGAGAGAAACGAGTGATTTGGGGGTAAAACCTAAAAAGAGGGGTAAGTGGGTAATGAAGGTATTTTTTATTTTACTTTTACCGGATAAGGAGTAAAAAATGGTCCAATGTGGAGAGAAATAAAAGGAAAAAAAATTAATTATATTAGAATACAATTTATTTTCTAAAATATTGACATATTCACATTTTTAATAATTATTTTAAAGTGTAGATGTTTTTAATAATTATGTTAGGGATTGTCACTAGTTTAATAATTTTCCTAAAAAAAATTGGAGTAAAAAATTAGACCAATGTCCAAAAATTCATAAGATAAATTGGAGTAAAATATTAGACTAAACTATAGCTCAACCAACATAGGAAACAAAACAAAATTGGACAAGATCTAATTTTTGATGAAAAATATTACAAATATGGAATTTTAAAAAAAAAATATCAGTACACTAATTTTTATTTATTTCAAGAACATGAAAGAACAAAACATGAAATATTGAAAGAAAAATAAAAGAAGAATGCTATCACTTTTGTTGGAACCTCACCCAAAAATTACTATCACTGTAAAATAGTCCTCCTAATCAAATCTACAGCAAAAAAAAAAAAAAAAATCTAATGAAAATCAAATAAAAAAAAAGAAAAGAAATTTTATTTATTTTGTTGAAAATTAGTTTTTTGTTTTCTTTTTTATAATTTATTTTAATTAATTAGTATATCCAAAAGTCACATGTTTTCTTTCAATTAGTTATCAAGATATGTTATTCTTGAGTGTATTGCACACACTTTATTATAATTATAGTTTAATTGTCAAGAAAGTGTCAAAATGACATAACATGTCCTTAGTTAAAGTGTCTAGAAAAAATTGGTGTCAACTTTAAGAGATCGACGATGAATTCCGCTTTAATAGAAAATCACAAATGATGATCAGTTTCTCAGGTTACTTACCATTATGTACAAGCAACAAAGTTTATTTTCAAAAAGTGATCATATGTATATGTAATGTATCGAATGTATATATAATGTATTAATATTGTATAATCGTGTATAGATATTGTAGAACTATGTATCAAAGATGTATATACAATTTTGATTTAATAAAGTATACATTGTAGATGGATGTTTTCCAATCCTACTAACTCAAATTTCCTCTAAATAATTTCAAAATTCAGATATGAGCTCATCTCAATTGGATTGTCGTGTACTAATTGTTAAGTCTTTTACGCATGGAACATTTTTTTAATGTGTAATTTCTTGTTTTAATAATTACAAAACAAAAAATAATTATGATACAACCAAGGCTTTAAGAGCGTTAGTTCAACAATATGAATCAGCGGTCCTTCATTTGAAAGAAAATTGACAGCGTTAGTAAACAGCAATCCATTCACACGTAAAAAAAATGTTATACGCTAAACATATAAGATTCAAATTTTTGACCTCACTTAAAAAGGTTCATTAAATCATCATCACACTATATGATATTTTGAACATAGATTCACACATCTACATAAGTGTTTTTTTAAAAAAAATACAGCACTATTTTATATGATCTAAAGAAGAAAGCAGGGGAGGACCCACATGATACCGGATGGGTGCTCAGCACCCATTAACCTAGTAGCGAACTATATATAGTTATATAGAAATAAAAACAAAAGTATAAAATCTAAATCCGAGCACCCAAGTCACAAATGGTTTGGTCGGCGTAGTGGTCATAACTATGTGTTTGAGGTTGTTAACTTGCTTTTGGTTCTGGGTTTCGATTCCTGCACGTTAATTTTAGTTTAAAATTCAACTCTCCTCTTTCTACTTATTTATTTCAATTTGTTTTCTTATTTTATTTTATTTTTCTCCTTATGTTGATTGTTCTTTTTTCCCTTTCACCAACTAACCTTTCGTTAACTTTTTCTAAACAAAACTTTATAAAAAAAACATTTTCCTTCTTCCTTTTTTCGTTTATCCGAAATATTTTTTATTGTAGGTTTTTATATTGATATTTTCTCTATCATATTTAAAAAGAGAATTTTATACAAATCTCACAGTTTTAAGAGCTAATTACATATTATTCCTACTCTTTTTCAAATTACAAAAATTCCTTAAATTTGGTGGAATTTGGATACATCACAAAACGTCCCGATACATCACCTAAAGTAATGTATCCGATCATTGGAGAGAGTGAATTTTTGTAATTTTTTCAAATGGTAGCAAATTTTAAGAAATATGGTAAAATAAGTTGTGTATTTAGGTAATTGTTCCGTACCCTACTTTTCTTGTAGGTTTATCATTCAAACTATGAATGTGTGACTTATGTAACAATGTAGAATGATACATTCTATCCAAATATACCGAATTTGCTTAGTTAAGAATTCAAAAGGCTCCATATGAAACCTTATGGGTTAATATTTTCCTTTAATTCACAATATGTTGTGTTCGTTTTTCGTGTAAGTAAATAGTCATTTCATTTCCTCTTTGGCATACCATTTATACTTTGAAGAAATTAAAGGGCTAAGAAATTATAAAAAAGAAGAGAAACATCAAAGATAAAGTATGCATTGGCACTTAACTAGGCCATGCATTACATTATTATTATTTCAACTAAGGTCCTTATTACATATCATGTAGTATTTCAGTATTTTGATGATTCTCACAAAGGCAGGGACCTGGTCCATAGTTTAATCGCTCTCGTCCACGTCTCAATAGTGAACACTTGTAAAGTTGCCTTGTTAGCGGTTAGGTGAGAAGGACTGTGTAATCCTCTAATGAGAATGGACGTAGTTGTTTGTTCAATGGATAATACATCATTGGTTGATTGATATATTCAAAACAACAAACAACAAAGATCATTCATTTAAAGTGTTATATTTTTCTTTAAAGAACTCAAGCTTTAAAACACACACCGAGGGACCTGATATTTATATCAAGGGCATCTTTTAAGTGTTGTTGTCTAAATGTTTGTAATGTGCTGAAATTGTAAGATTCGTTTCTCATCTATAAAGAAACGCATCAAGTCTTTTATTTGTGTACCAAATACAAGAACACAGTCAAAGTTAATTTTGTGTCATGTGAGTGAAGTCTATATTAATTAGAGTTAGTTAATATAGTAGGCAATGGAGGCATTGCTTTGGCTCAATTGACTAATAGAGTTATTACTCGTAGTGAGATATGAGTTTAATGTCGTTTGGTGTATTTTAAATTTGTATTTACTTGTTGCTTGATATTAGTGATAACTGTTGGAAATCCTGTGAGTACATGTCGTTGTTTTACTCCCTTGAAAAAGGAGGTTTCCACGAAAAAACTCCTTGTCTTTATTGTTCTTTGTATTTCTTTTACTACATTCCAGCATACCTTCGACCTGGTACTATAGCACACGGTGAGTTAGCATATCTCAACAATTGGTATCAGAGCTTGAACTTTCTATTTGACTAACAACAAGAAAGGATCCTGCGAAGATAGCTGCTCCACCAAGCTTAGAAGAAGGTTTGTCCATCACATGTCCCCCTCGCTTTAATGTACAGTACTATGAGTGGCGGAAGACTAGAATGCATGACTATATTATGGTAGAAGACAGTGAACTTTGGGACATCATTCTTGATGGTCCTTATGATCCTACTAAGGATGTTAAAGAAGGAGATCTGACTTGCGTGGTTTCCAAAACCAAAAGGAAGTATGATGAAACTGATAGAAAAAAATCAAAATAAATTACAAGGCTAAGAAACTACTGGTTTGTGGGATTGGAGCTGATGAATACAACAAAATCTCAGCAAGTGAAACAGGTAAGGAAATTTGGGATTGCTTAAAGATAACCCACGAAGCTACTATTCAAGTGAAGGAATTGAAAGTGGACATGCTTACGACTTAGTATGAGAACTTCAGCATGAAGGAAGAAGAGACCATTCATGAGATGCACATCAAATTCACTTCCATTACAAATGAGCTTCGATGTCTTGGTGAGCCTATACTTCCAAGCAAGCAAGTTCGAAAGATTATTTGAGTTCGTCCGAAGTCATGGGTGAGCAAGGTAAATGGTACCAGTGAGGCTAGGGACCTAAAGACTCTCACCATGGACGAGCTGATTGGAAACCTTTAAACTTATGAGCTAAAAAAGCAACAAGATCTCTCTAAAAGAGAAGGAAAGAAAGAAAGGTCCTTGGTATTGAAGGCCTTCCTAAGTGAACTATCAGAAGACGATGAGGGGATGGCCTACCTTACTAGAAGGTTTCAAAAAATAGTTAAAATATATTGAGGGTTTCAGAGAAAAGGAAACTCTAGTCGATCTGCAAATGCAAATGATCTCTGTCACAAGTGCGGAAAGCCAAGACATTTCATGAGAGAGTTTCCAAATCACAAGCTAGAGTACAAAGATTATGTCAAAGGAGATATAGAAAAGCATAGGGACCAGGTCACTTATAATATAAAGAGAAAAGCAACCGCTGATCAGGTGGTAAAGAAAGCTCTTGTTGTATGGGGTAACTTCTCAAGTGACTCTGAGAAATCAAATCATCCTGAAGATATTTCCATGATGGTGATCAAAGATGAGGAAGACATCTTCAACTCTCTTTTTTCATTGATGGCAAAGTCAGAAGATAAAGACACTAAGGAAGAGGTAACCCTTCTTGACCTTAAAAGTAATATAGATACTTACTCCATCAAAAGGTTAAAAAAACTTGTTGTTGTGCTAATTGATTCAGTTGGTGAATTTACTGTTGAAAAGAATGCCTTGAGAGAAAGCTTAGACTTTTGTCAAGATGAAAAAATAGTTCTTTTATCTTAAATGTCTGAAATAAATTGTAGAGTGGTAGCTCTGGAGACTTATTACTTGCAACTTAAACAAAAGTTAGAAACCACTTTAAATGGGAAAAAGAAGCGTAGTTTTGAGTTGGATCTAGAAGAAAACTTAGAGAAATCTGAGGTAAAACTGGCTGCTGCACTAGAAAGAAACTCCTAGTTTGAAATGGATCTAGGTCAAGCTAAGGAGGAATTGAACAAATTCTTAAAATGGACTAATTCCTCAAAGATCCTTGCAAACCTGGCTTATCAAAAATACAACAATGGGAAGGGTCTGGGATATCGGAAGATAGTCTCCTTACAACCCTCACATCAAGTGTCTTTGATAACTTGTTGTGCACTCATTGTGGTAGAAACAACAATATGGAAAGGACTTGTGAATCTCTAAGTAAATTCAAAGAGAACCTTGAAAAGTTGTCCAAACTAAAGGAAAGAAGGAACCTAGTCCTAGCTATCAGTTCAATGAGAAAAAACTGCCTCCTTGGATCGGAAAGTTTCTTACAAGCCCTTGTCTAATTTTTGAAAACTCCGTCTCAAGTGGGTTCCTAAATCTAACAAATGATTATTTGTCTGCAGAAGAGAGAGAGCAGTCAATGCTGCTTCATGGATAGCGGATTCTCCAAGCATATGACTGGAGAAGTGCATCACTTCCTCTCTTGTGAAGCACACCAAGGTGGTGGTGTGTCATTTGGAAATGGTAAGAAAGGGTACATTCTTGGAATTGGGAAAATCGAAAAGTCTGCGGAGCATTCCATAGATGATGTTTACTATGTTAATGGTTTGAAGTATAACTTGCTTAGTGTTTCCCAAATCTGTGATAAGGGAAAGGAACTCTTTTTTTTTTCCAACAAGTGCATTGTTACCAATCTCATCTCTCAAGAGGTAATATTAATTGCAAAAAGGCTCAACAATATGGTTTTATCAAACCTGGACTCAATTCGAGAAGATAATCTTACATGTCTTAGTGTTCAAAAAGACAACACCGACTGTGACACAGGAGGCTTGGTCATGTAAATACATCACTTCTGAATAAACTTGTCTTCGGGGACCTGGTCCTTGGTTTGCCAAAATTGAAATTTACAGATAATAAGATTTGTAATGCTTGTGTTAAAGGAAAGCAAACCAGATCCTCGTTCAAACATAAGAAAGGCATAAGTACAATAGGGACTAGGTAGGTTTACGAAAACAAGCTTGATAAGCATGGGATTATTACAAGAAACAAGTTAAGGCTGGTAGTGCAACCATATAATCAGGAGGAAATGATCGATTATGATGAAACCTTTTCTCCAGTTTCTAGAATGGAGGCTATCACGATTCTAATTGAATTAGCCACATACATGGATTTCAAGTTGTTTCAGATGGATTCAAAAGTGTATTTCTCAATGGTTATCTGAAAGAAGAGGTATATATCAAACAACCTCCAGGTTTTGAAGATGTTGCTCTACCGAATCATGTGCTAAAGCTGGATAAAGCCCTATATGGTCTCAAGTAGGCTCCAAGAGCATGACATGAGAGGTTGTCAAAGTTTCTTCTTGAAAATGGTTTCAAAAGAGAAAATATTGACAACACATTATTTCTGAAATCACGAGGGAAGGAACTACTCATTGTACAAGTGTATGTTGATGACATAATCTTTGGGGCTACATCAGAATCATTGTGCAAGGACTTTGCCTCTTTGATGGGAAGTGAGTTTGAAATGAGCATGATTGGAAAACTCTCTTTTTTCTTAATCTTGCAAATCAAGTAGTCCACTCAGGGCACTTCTATCTGTTAAGAAAAGTATATCAACGAACTTCTCAAGAAGTTCAAAATGTTAGAGGCTAAAGAAATTTACACCCCCATGGGAACACTTGCTAAACTTGAAAGTGATGAAGCTGGTATCGAAGTAAATGAGACGATGTATACAGGAATCATTGGATCACTTCTCTACAAAGCAGGCCAAATATTGTGTTCAGTGTGGGAATGTGTGCAATATTTCAAGCATCCCCAAAGGAATCTCACTTAAAGACAATTTAGCGCATTTTGAGATATCTGAAAGGAACTCAGGACCTGGTCCTAAGGAGATTTGTTTGATCTAATTGGCGATGTTGATGCTGACTATGTAGGGTACTTCGTTTATAGGAAAAGCACCTCAGGAATGGCTCACTTTCTGGGATCATTACTAATCCCACGGGGAACCAAAAAGCAAAACTCTGAAGCCTTGTTAACAACTAAGGTTGAGTATGTGGCTGTGACATCATGTTGTGCACAACTTTTGTGGATCAAGCAACAACTTGAAGACTTTGTATCCTCTCAGATACGATCCCTCTCATGTGTGACAACACAAGTGCAATGAATATAGCCAAAAATCCCATTCAACATAAAAGAACCAAGCACATTGATGTGATACATAATTTCCTTAGAGATAATGTTGGAACGGGAAACGTTCCCATGAAGTTCTGCAAGACTGAAGATCAAATAGTTGACATCTTCACCAAAGTGTTGAGAAAGGAACACTTCATCAAGAATAGGATGAGTTTGGAGATGCTTAGGCTGAACTGATTCCTCACCAACCATGCAAATGAACCTATCATTGACTATGCTCAGAGGGCAGGTATCTATGCTTGCTTGTTTTTGAGAATTGTATGGGAACTCACAAATTTACCTTATTGTAGGTACACACTCATGTCACTATGGCTAGAGGGAAGATGAAGTCATATTAATCAGGGCTACTCCAAGCAAGGGACCAGGTCCTTACTTAGGTTAGCATCACCTTACTATGTTAAGTTACTACCTAATGGTCACTTGCCAGATGTCATATCTTTGTCTTTCCATAAAGAAACGTCTTTCCATTTCAAGTCCAAAGGTCACCTCTATTCACAGACCCAATGCAGGTGTTAAAAGACACCATAATCCTTTTTTTCTTCAAAAAAATTCAAAGCAATCCTTCTAAATCTTCTCTTGTGTTCATTTATTTTACTATCCACTCTCTTCCTTCTTCTAACAAATGTCTAAGCCAACCTCTCCTTCAAAAGATCTTATTTCCCCAGAAATAAAAAACCCTAGTTCTTTCCAGTTCTCAACCCTTTTTGAAGATCCCTCCCCTTATACTCATGTGTGTGGGATGGGTGAAACTGGCGAGTTTGAAATGACTCGAACGGAAGTATTGGAGTCTCCAACAGCACAAACCCTTTATAATATTCCCTTGCCAATAGAGGCTCTTCTTTGTTCACCCACTCTAGCTATTTCTTCTCCAAATGCCTCAAATCACTCTTTTGCACAATCTATTGTTAAACCCTCTGATGAAATGCTTGCCTTGGAGTTAGATATCACTTCATAACCTGGTCATGTGTCTTTAGTAATGTATGAGAAGTTGTTTGATGGTGACTTACTTGAAGGAAAAGGGTTGAATCAAACATTTTGGTAGCAGTATTGGAATGGATTATTCAAAGCTTGACTACTTTCAAAGATATATTCATCCTCCTTTCTCTGAAGTTGAGTGTAAATCACATTATCCGGTCCTCAACAAGGCTGAGCCCTTCTTTGACAAAACCTTTGAAATTGAGACTCAAATCGACTTAAATCAGGAAGAGGGTGAGGAGGATAAACAAGCTCCTCTGACTTGGAAACAAACAGGAAGAAAAGGAGAAAATGCCCTTGAAAAAGTGGTTGTCGAAGGAGAAATCTCAGGTGTTGACAAGGTTGCACAAGTGTCAGAGGCACCAAGTGTGGCAAAAAAAAACATGATGACAAAGGCAAGGAAAAGCTTGTTGAACCCTCTTCTATTAAGGTTGCTCGAAATTATACTACACGGGGATCACATCAGAAACAAATGGAGGGCGTTATGGAAGCAAACAAAGCCCAATCACTTCATAACAAAAGGAAGAGAAAAACTTCCACCTCCAAAGATGTTCAGACAATGGATCCCACTAATATCTCATAGAAGGGTGTGGTTGTTGGGTCAAGTGAGATTGAATAAGACGACACCGTAAGGGCTGTGGCCAAAAGACATAGAGAAGTAAAGGAGATGAGAATTAAAGTTCCAAAGAAAAAGAAAACCAATAAGGGGAAGAAAGAAAATGAGGCTCCTGTCAAACCAAAGACTGCATCCAAGTCCGAATCTACATATTGACCAGGCCTCTTTGTCAGGAAAGGCAAAGGGAATACAATTTTGACCAGGGAGGAAAGAATTGAAGCTCTCTAAACCCAGAAAGTATTGAATGGAATGGTTTTTTTAATCCTGAAATAATAACCAAACTAGGTATGTGTTACCTGGTAGACAGTGTAATATTACAGGACTGGATCATTTGTTTAAATTGCATGTATCGTACTTGCATGAGCCTAAGGTAAGGGAACTTTTAATATAAAATGGAACTCCTACAAGATGGAGGCATCAGTAAACGAGTGCATGATGTGGACGTAGACTTAAGTGAGGAAGTGTTGGGCATCATTCTGGATATGCCTTGCAAAGGGGCCAGGTTTGTCGAAGGGTATAAGCCTACTAAGGATTTTGTTCAGATGGGGACCAAATTTGGAGATCTTAAATGTTCTGAAGTTCCTAAGAAGTATCATAAAGGTGAATATCATTTGTACTTTGAATTTGTCAACAAGTTATTGCTACCCTGAATCGAGAAAAGAAAAATTGCCTCATTAGCAGATGTCTTTCTCATGGAGTTGCTTGACGCCTTTGAAGCAATTAATCTTCCAGCAATCATGCTGGAACATATGGACAAAATCATGACTGTAAAGAATGGAAAACATGGGATTGCATATGGATACTTGTTGAACACGGTGTTACCCCACTTTAATGTGCCTCTTGGTAGAGGGGTCACATAAACCATCAAGAAAACTTTTTCCATGTCCACACTTATTGAGTGTGAGTGTGTGGAGGGAAAGATTAAAGCCAAGTCTAAGGTCTCTAAGCTACAGAAAAAACAAAAGTATTGTAACGCAAAATGGAGGACCTCACAAGTAATCTAGCAGAAAATGAGTTAGAGATTAATAGACTTCATGTTTTCCTTCAGAAGGAGAGGTCTCGGGGACCTGGTACTAGTGCTGACATGCAGAGGAACTGGATAGCTTGAGAGCACAAAATTCAAAAGTGACTGTGTGAAATGCCTTGTTGGACGAGGAAGTAAATTCTCTCACCAAGAAGTTGTTGGAGGCACACAATGAGGCAAATTATCACATGACTATGATGCTACAATCCTTTCTTCCTCGTCCTTCCCCAAAATAAAAAACATTCCCCATCTGATCCTTCTCTATGTTTTTCCAGTGGCATTATGTTCTTAGGTTTGTGGTATTCGTAACTGACAATTTTGTGATACTTGTCCTATTTTGATGAATGCCCGATTATGATATGTCTTTCTTTTCTCTGTTTTTCCTGTTTTTTCATGTATTGTGTTGCTTATAGATATGGGTTCCCTGACGCTTACTTAACATCTTGCATATGCTTACTGTTTTATCTTTTCAATAATGTCCAAATGGGGAATATATTGTACATGTGCGTTGAGTGTATTGGTGACAGGGGAAATACGGCAAGAAGGGAACGAAGATAGGAGGAATGAAACAATGAATGATCACATATAAGAGAGTTATTTGTTTGTCATCATCAAAATGGGGGGGGATGTAGTATTCAAGTGTTTTGATGATTCTTACAAAGTCTGGGACTGTGTTTTGATGATTCTTACAAAGTCTGGGACTGGTGCAAGGTAGAATCACTCTCATCCAAGTCTGAATGGTAAATTGTTTTAAAGCTGCCTTGTCAGTGGTTAGGTGAGAAGGACAATGTACTCCTCCAATGATAATGGACGAGGTTGTTCAATAGATAATACATTATTGGTTGATTAATATAATCATCACAACAAACAACAAAGATCATTCACTCAAAATATGTTATATTTGTCTTTGAAGAACTCAAGCTTTAACACACACACAACAAGGGACCTGATAGAGCTATCAAGGGCATCTGTTAAGTGTTGTTGTCTCAATGCTTGTAATGTGCTGAAGTTGTAAGATTTGTTTCTCATCTATAAAGAAACAGATCAAGTCTTTTATTTGTGTACCAAATACAAGAACACAGTTAAAGTTAATTGTACGTCTTGTGAGTGAAGTCTATGTTAAGTAGATTTAGTTAATATAAAGGGCAATGGAGGCATTGTTGTGGCTTTGTTGAGTAATCGAGTTATTACTTGTAGTGAAATTAAGAATTTAATCTCGCGTGGTATATTGAAGTATGTATTCACTTGTTGCTTGATATTAGTAAAATCTATTGAAAATCCAACGAGTACAGATCGTGGTTTTACTCCCTTGAGCAAGGAGGTTTGCACGTAAAAACTCATTGTCTTTATTGTTCTTTGTATTTCTTGTCTGGTACAATCTTTTGTTAAACCCTCTGATGACATGCCTGCCTTGGAGTTAGATATCACTTCATAACCTGGCCATGTGTCTTTAGTAATGTCTGAGAGGTTTGTTTGATGGTGACTTTCTTGAAGGAAAGGGGTTGGATCAAACATTTTGGAAGCAGGAGAGGTGAGTTATTCAAACTTGACTACTTTGAAGGATATATCCATCCTCCTTTCTCTGAAGTTGAGTGTAAATCACATGATCCAGTCCTCAACATGTCTGAGCCCTTCTTTGACAAAACCACTGAAATTGAGGCTCAAATCGACTTAAATCAGGAAGAGGGTGAGGAGGATGAACAAACTCTTCTGACTTGGAAGCAAACAGGAAGAAGAGGAGAAAAAATGGTTGTCAAAGGAGAAATCTCAGGTGTTGACAAGGTTGCACAAGTGTCAGAGGTACCAAGTGTGGCAACAAGAAAACATGATGACAAAGGCAAGTGAAAGCTTTTTGAACCCTGTTCTGTTAAGGTTGCTCGAAAGTATACTACACGGGGATCACAACAGAAACTATTAGGGGGAGTTATATAAGCAAACAAAGACCAAGCGCTTTACAACAAAAGGAAGAGAAAAACTCCGAATATGTTTAGACAGTGGATTCCATTGATATCTCAAAGGTGGGTGTTGATGTTGGGTCAAGTGAGAATGAATCAGACGACATTGTAAGGGTTGTGGCCAAACTACATAGAGAAGTAGAGGATATGAAAATTAAAGTTCCAAAGAATAAGAAAACTAGCAAGGGTAAGAAAGAAAATGAGGCTCCTGTCGAACCAAAGACTGCATCCAAGTCTAAATCTACAGAGGGACTAGGTCTCCTTTTTAGAAAAGGCAAAAGGGAAAACAATTCTGACCAGGGAGGAGAGAGTTGAAGCTCTCTAAACCCAAAAATTATTGATTGGAAGGATTTTTTTATCCTGAAATAATAACCAAACTAGGTATGTGTTAACTGGTAGACAGTGTAATGTTGCAGCACTGGATCATTTGTTTGAATTGCATGTACCGTACTTGCATGAGCCTAAAGTAAGGGAACTTTTATTATAATATGGAACTCCTACAAGATAGAGGCATCAGGAAACGAGTGAATGATGTGGACATAGACTTAAGTGAGGAAGTGTTCGGCATCATTCTTGATGTGCCTTGCAAAGGCACCAAGTTTGTTGAAGGGTGTATGCCTTCTAATGATTTTGTTCAGATGACGACCAAATTTGGAAATCTTAAATGTTCTGAAGTTCCTAAGAGGTATCTTAAGGGTGAATCAAAATTGTAATTCGAATTTGTCAACAAGTTACTGTTACCCAAAACTGAGAAAAGAACAGTTGCCTCATCAACATATCTCTTTCTCATGGAGTTGCTTGAAACCTTTAAAGCAATTAATCTTCTAGCAATCATGCTGGAACATATGCACAGAATCATGACTATAAAGAATGGAAACATGGGATTTCATATGGATACTTATTGAACAGGGTGTTCCTTCACTTTAATCTGCCTCTTGGTATAGGGGTGGCAGGAACCATCAAGAAAACTTTCTCCATGTCCAAATTTATTGAGTGTGAGTGTGTTCAGGTAAAGATTAAAGCCAAGTATAAGGTCTCTAAGCTTCATAAAAAACAAAAGTGCTGAAACGCGAAATGGAGGACCTCACTAGTAATCTAGCAGAAAAGGAGTTGGAGATTACCAGACTTTATGTTTTCTTTCAGAAGGAAAAGTCTCGGGGACTTGGTACCATTGCTGACATGCAGGTGAACTAGATAGTTTGAAAGCATAAAATTCAAAAGTGACTGTGTGAAATGCCTTGTTGGACGAGAAAATAAAGTCTCTCACCAAGAAGTTGTTGCAGGCACACAATGAGGCAAATCATCACATGACTATGCTTCTACAATCCTTTCCACCCCATCCTCCCCCATCATAAAAAATGTTCCCCATATGATCCTCCTCTATTTTTTCCCCAGTGGCATTGTGTTCTTAGGTTTGTGGTATTCTTAACTGACAATTTTGTGATACTTGTCCTATTTTGATGAATTCCCGATTATGATATGTCTTTCTCTTCTCTGTTTTTTCCTGTTTGCTCATGTACTGTGTTGCTTATAGATATGGGTTCCTTGACGTTTACTTAACATCTTGCATATTCTTACTGTTTTATCATTTCAATAATGTCCAAATAGGGAATATATTGTACATATGCGTTGAGGATAGTGGTGACAGGGGAAATACAGCAACAAGGGAACAAAGATTGGAGGAATGAAACAATGAATGATCACATATAGGAGAGTTGTTTGTTTGTCATCATTAAAAAGGGGGAAATGTAGTATTTCAGTATTTTGATGATTCCTACAAAGGCTGGGACCTGGTGCAAGGTAGAATCGCTCTCATCCAAGTCTGAATGGTAAATACTTGTAAAGTTGCCTTGTCAGCGGTTAGGTGAGAAGGATAGTGTACTCCTCAAATGAGAATGGACGGGGTTGTTTATTCAACAAATAATACATCGTTGGCTGATTGATATATTCAACACAACAAACAACAAAGATCATTTATTCAAAATGTGTTATATTTATCTTCGAAGAACTCAAGCTTTAACACACACACAACAAAGGACATGATAGAGCTATCGAGGGCATCTTTTAAGTGTTGTTGTCTTAATGCTTGTAATGTGCTATTGTAAGATTTGTTTCACATCTATAAAGAAACAGATCAAGTCTTTTATTTGTTTACGAAATACAAGAACACAGTTAGAGTTAATTGTGCATCTTGTGAGTGAAGTCTATTTTAATTAGAGTTAGTTAATATAAAGGGCAATGGAGGTATTGTTTTGGCTTGGTTGAGTAATAGAGTTATTACTTGTAGTGAAATTAAGAATTCAATCTCGTGTGGTATATTTGAAGTATGTATTCACTTGTTGGTTGTTATTAGTAAAAACTGTTGAAAATCCTGTGAGTACAGATCGTGGTTTTACTCTCTTGAGCAAGGAGGTTTCCACGTAAATACTTATTGTCTTTATTGTTCTTTGTATTTCTTTTACTGCACATTCTGTTGTTAAACCCTCTGATGATATGACTGCCTTGGAGTTAGATATTACTTCATAACTTGGCCATGTGTCTTTAGTAATGTCTAAGAGGTTGTTTGATGGTTACTTACTTGAAGGAAAGGGGTTGGATCAAACATTTTGGCAGCAGGAGAGGAATGGGTTATTCAAAGCTTGACTACTTTGAAGGATATATCCATCCTCCTTTCTCTGAAGTTGAGTGTAAATCACATTTATCTGGTCCTCAAAAGGTTTGAACCCTTGTTTGACAAAACCACTGAAATTGAGGCTCAAATCGACTTAAATCAGGAAGAGCATGAAGAGGATGAACAAGCTCCTCTGACTTGGAAATCAACTAGAAGAAGAGGAGAAAATCCCCCGGAAAAAGTGGTTGTCAAAGGAGAAATCTTAGGTGTTGACAAGGTTGCACAAGTGTCAGAGATACCAAGTGTGGTAACAAGAAAACATGATGAAAAATGCAAGGGAAATCTTGTTGAACCCTCTTTTGTTAAGGTTGCTCGAAAGTATACTACACGGGGATCACTGTAGGAACTAACGAGGGAGTTATGGAAGCAAACAAAGCCCAAGTGCTTCACAACAAAAGGAATAAAAAAACTTCCATCTCCAAAGATGTTCAAACAAGGGATCCCATTGATATCTCAGAGGAGGGTGTGGCTGTCGGGTCAACTGAGATTGAATCAGACGACATTGTAAGGGTTGTGGCCAAAAGACATAGAGAAGTAGAGTAGATGAAAATTAAAGTTCCAAAGAATAAGAAAACCAGCATGGGGAAGAAAGCAAATAAGGCTCTTGTCGAACCAAAGACTGCATTCAAGTCCAAATCTATAGAGGGACCAGGTCTCCTTGTCAGGAAAGGCAAAGGGGATACAATTTTCACCAGGGAGGAGAGAATTGAAGATCTCTAAACCCAGAAGGTATTGAATGGAAGGGTTTTTTTATCCTGAAATAATAACCAAACTAGGTATATGTTACCTGGTAGACAATGTAATGTTGTAGGAATGGATCATTTGTTTGAATTGCATGTACCGTACTTGTATGAGCCAAAAGTAAGGGAACCTTTTCTATAAAATGGAACTCCTACAACATGGAGGCATCAAGAAACAAGTGCATGATGGGGAAATAGGCTTAAGTGAAGAAGTGTTGGGCATCATTCTGGATGTGCCTTGCAAAAATGACCAGGTCTGTTGAATGGTGTAAGCCTTCTAAGGATTTTGTTCAGATGGCAACCAAATTTGGAGATCTTAAATGTTCGGAAATTCCTAAGAAGTATCTTAAGGGTAAATATCAGTTGTACTTTGAATTTGTCAAAGAGTTATTGCTACCCAGAACTGAGAAAAGTACAGTTGCCACATCAAAAAATATCTTTCTCATGGAGTCGCTTGACACCTTTGAAGCAATTAATCTTCCAGCAATCATGCCGGAACATATGCACAGAATCATGACTTTAAAGAATGTAAAACATGGGAATGCATATGGATACTTGTTGAACAGGGTGTTCCTCCTCTTTAATGTGCCTCTTGGTAGAGGGGTGGCAGGAACCATCAAAAAAACTTTTTCCATGTCCACACATATTGAGTGTGAATGTGTGAAGGGAAAGATTAAAGCCAAGTCTAAGGTCTCTATGTTTCAGAAAAAACAACAGTGCTGAAACCCAAATTAAAGGACCTCACAAGTAATCTAGTAGAAAAAGAGTTGGAGATTACCAGACCTCATGTTTTCCTTCAGAAGGAAAGGTATCGGGGACCTGGTACCACTGCTGATATGCAGGGGAACTGGATAGCTTGAGAGCACAAAATGCAAAAGTGACTGTGTGAAACGCCTTGTTGGATGAGGAAGTAAAGTCACTCACGAAGAAGTTATTGCAGGAAAACAATGAGGCAAATCATCGCATGACTATGCTGCTACAATCCTTTCCTCCCTGTCCTCCCCCATCATAAAACACGTTCCACATCTGATCCTCCTCTATGTTTTTCCCAGTGTCATTGTGTTCTTAGGTATGTGGAATTCTTAACTGACAGTTTTGTGATACTTGTCCTATTTTGATGAATGCCCGATTATGATATGTCTTTCACTTCTCTGTTTTGCCTATTTGCTCTTGTACTGTGTTTCTTATAGATATGGGTTCCCTGAGATTTACTTAACATCTTGCATATGCTTATTGTTTTTTTTTTCAATAATGTCCAAATGGGGTATATATTGTACATGTACATTGAGGATATTGGTGACAGGAGAAATACGACAACAAGGGAACAAAGAGAGTAGGAATGAAACAATGAATGATCATATATAGGAGAGTTGTTTGTTTGACATCATCAAAAATGGGGGAAATGTAGTATTTCACTGTTTTGATGATTCTCACAAAGGCTGGGACCTGGTCCAAGGTAGAATCGCTCTCATCCAAGCCTAAATGGTAAATAGTTGTAAATCTGCCTTGTCAGCGGTTAGGTGAGAAGGACAATGTACTCCTCCAATGAGAGTGGATGAGGTTGTTTTTTCAACAGATAATACATCCTTGGTTGATTGATACAATCAACACAACAAACAACAAAGATCATTCATTCAAAATGTGTTATATTTGTCTTTGAAGAACTCAAGCTTTAACACACACACACAACAAGGGACCTGATAGAGCTATCAAGGGAATCTTTTAAGTGTTGTTGTCTCAATTCTTGTAATGTGCTGAAATTGTAAGATTTGTTTCTCATCTATAAAGAAATACATCAAGTCTTTTATTTGTGTACCAAATACAAGAACACAATTAGAGTTAATTGTGCGTCTTGTGAGTGAAGTCTATATTAATTAGAGTTAGTTAATTTTAAGGGCAATAAAGGCATTGTTTTGGCTCGGTTGAGTGATAGAGTTATTACTTGTACTGAAATTATGAATTTAATATCGTGTGGTATATTTGAAGTATGTATTCACTTGTTGGTTGTTATTAGTAAAAACTGTTGAAAATCCTGTGAGTACAGATCGTGGATTTACTCCCTTGAGAAAGGGGGTTTCCACGTAAAAACTCATTGTCTTTATTGTTCTTTGTATTTCTTTTAGTGCATTCCTGCATAGCTTCGCCCTGGTACTATAGCACACAGTGATTTAGCATATCTCAACACATTACATTGTCATAATTTTATTAGAGAGAAAATCGAGGCATGTATATAACATATGACAACGATCAATATGCTTGGGCCTTTGCACATGGAGGATACAATTTGAAGTTAAACACCATTGGGTTCTCCAAGAGAACCAGACGGTCATATCAATTTTGTCTGACGGTGCCAATGTTGTGGCATTTTATGTCGAGACAGAACACTAGCTTATAGTTGTAACCAGCAACATGCTTGACTTGGAACCCACTACTCACATCCAAATTATTTCCCAACTCTACAACTATCTTTATGTTATACCCATGTAGCGGAACAAATTTATCAATGTTGTCGGCCTTCCACACCATTGGGTCAGTACACGAATTTAAAGAATCAATATAGAATGTGATGTTTACCGGAGAGGACTCCACAATCTTTTTGTAATTGGGATTTTTTAGGTTCAAAATAAAATTTGATACCGTAGTCTGCAACATCTTGAGATTCCACAACCAATGTGGGACAAGTGTTTTGTTGTTAATCCCCGAGATCAGCTAGGCATATGCTTACGTCCTCAATGGAGTGGTGGGAGGAATCATGTCGTACCTATTGTTTGCGTTGAGGGGTTTACCATTGATATTGAATACATCTACTAATAGTAATTGGTTGTTGTTGCAAGTTGCTAAGGGAAGGAATATTGCAAGGGAAACAAAGAGTATATGATATTCATCTTTAGGGACTTTTTTTTGTTTTGATGATTTATCCTTCCCTTGCTAACCCCTTCATTTTATAGACAAGATTTATCCGCCCCTACCCACTACCTCCCACCAACACACGTATCGGGTATCTCTATCCACCAAACTTGGAGGCAAATGAGAAGAAATTACTCATAACTCCCTCTATTAATTTCACATTACTTGACACAACCTAAACTAACTTTATTAATGATGTTTTAGGACTTTAAATTAGATTAATACTACTACTTTATGTAATTATTTAATACTAAAGGTAGTATGAGGAAATAAACTCTCCTGATTTGCTATAATGGACAAGCAAAATGAAAATTTTACTTTTAATAGAGACGTCAAGTATATAATAAAACAAGGGACTACTATTGTTTTTATCTTTACTGAAATTTAAATCTGAGATCTACCTTATAGTGTTTTTTGTGCTAATTGCATTAATTTCTAGGGCACAATCAACAATCTCAAATGTCATTTTGGTTATAATACATATGGGAGTATTCATGACCATTTTTCAATCAGCCTTGGTTGTTCCCTCCTCTCCCCCAACTGTAAGAGTTTTCCCTCTTTGGCTCGTTGTTTTTTCGGGTGCCAGTATATATATATACTAGTTTTTCACATGTATCGCACATGATTACCAATTCAAAAAATATATGGTATAGTAAATAGTATTTCTTATTTAAGTGAAGATTTGATTAATAAGCTTTGCACAAAATAATATTGTAGATTCTTTTGTGAATGTTTAATGTGGATCATCATGTATATCTCTTATTCATGCAAACTTATGAAGATGGTTAATGAAAATTTTTATTAGTTAAATGCAATAATATATATATATATATATATATATTTATTTCTAATTTGATGAGGTTCAATCATGTAATTAGTCGTATCTCACTAATATTACCTTATATACGATATTTGTTGTGTATTTTTCTTGTCATCTAACCAGATGTGTATTCCATGTTAAACTATTTAGATGTCATATGATTATGTGAAGAGAACAATTACACTTTAGTTTTTAGAACTATTTTTTGTATATTAATTTTTATTTTATAAGTTATAACATAATAAATGACGTTCTTGTTGTTGGCTCTCATACTTGGCTTCTCGATTGACTGTGTACATAAATCGAAGATAGTTATCTGACTGTCCATAGTTAACTGAGAAAGGTTTCCTTTTTTTTTGTACCGAAAAAACAAAAAATTAAAATTAAAGAATATATTCTATCCATGGAATCATATATATAATCACTTGTTTATCTTACTCCCAACAAAGATATTGTTCATATATTTGTAAACTATTTTCAATTTATTCAACAAAGCATGATTCGTATAAGAAAAAATAATAACACCGTGTTATCACATATATAGGGGAGGTATAATAATTTAAAAATTATTGGTCAAAAGTTAATATAAGGAAAGATGAAAGAAATAAATAATTAATGTAATAACTATGAGAATTCATAATATTATAACAAAAAAATGTAAAAGAGTGTGAATACCGTTTTGCAATAATTATTAATAACAAAGAGAATTTAGAATGTTATAACTAAAGAATTAATGTGCAATAGCTGAATTTCTAATAAATTTTATACTTACATAAGCAAATAGGACTTTAATTAATGTTACTATTTTCTTTATAGTTATCAGATTTTAATTTAGTGTAGGGACAAAATTAAAATATTTATTCCATATTACTAAATATAAAATTTATTTTGTAACTGATAAATTTTAAATGATTCATATAAATTCACATATTTTTACATTTGTTGTGAGTTTTTTTTTAAAGAAAGAACTCGCTACATTTTAAAATAATATATTTTAAAGTTAGAAGATCTTGTTAACTTGATAATACATTCGTGACATATATAATACTTTAATTTAAATATAAATATATATATTGAAAATATTTATTGTCACACCCCGAGGCTATTCTCTTAACGTAAACACGGGACCTAGGATCACGAGTGACCCCAAGCTAACGCTGAAGCTCACATATCATAAGCATATTGAACGTATCTATGAAAACATGAACTAATGCGGAAGCTAAAATCATGAGATAACGGAAAGATGGGAAATACCAAATACTGATCTGAATATATATAAACTTCTAAGAGTTTAGTGATATTGAACAATCACCTAAAAGCTAAGCTGAATCTAATACTATGTCTAAAAAGCCTCTACTGATTAGAGTTGCTGGGACATGCCCCAACTAACTCTAGCAAAATTGAAAACTGAAATAAAAGACTGAATGTTAAAAACATGTCTATTGTCCTCGAAGTATGAGGATTCACTGTTGAATCTGTTGAATACGGACCAGGAACCGATTTATGCATGATCTGAATACTGAGTACCTGAACCTACATTATGAAAGGATGTAGCACAGAGTATGCGTCAGTACTTGGAATGTACTGAGCATGCAGGATATAGATAATAGATGAACAAGATATATAAGTTGAACAAAGTATAACTGAGCAATGATATAATCTGAATAGAATGTAAATGTTGCATATAACTTAACTGAATGCAATGACCAAGTACTAATTATGAATATAACATATTGAGACTGAATACTGAAGTATAAACTGAAAACCTCATCAAATTCACTAGAGTCTAATTGTGGTAGCTACTATTAACCGATATAAAATCACGTGAGCTAAACGTGGAGTCCGATGTATATGCCCATCGAGGGGACCCAATATACCTTGCCAGGGGTATAAAGGGATGACTGTTAGATGTATACGCCCCATCGAGAGGACCTTATATACGTTGCCAGGGGTATAAAGGCATGAATAGGGTGATCACTAAATCTGATGCCCAATAGAGGGGACTTATAAACCTATTGGGGCATGTAGTTCTGGGACTATGAGGGTATGTTGAACCCTAGTACAACCCAATCCTAAGCCTACTCCCAACTGGAAATGTGTATGACACAACAAAACTGAAGTACTGGATAGCTCAATATTCTGACATGTTAACTGAGAATGCAACATTTAGATACTAACAATGGAACATTCAAAATCTGAGGCATGTTTATCTGTTTAACTGGCCTAGCAAGTGTAATTCATGAACTAAGAGAATCTACACAACTAGGGTTCTGAGTTTCATGCAAAGAACTAAGCAATGTTTCCATGTATGGTAATTCGATTAAGAATACTATAACTGCTAAATCACAACCAATATCTAAGGGTTTGGAAACCCTAGGTCTAAACAAGATATAGAGAATCAAGAATTTGATTGAATTCTAGGGACCTAGTGGATGGAAGGAACCCACTAGTGAAATACCACATACCTGGTGATGAAATTCACGGAGAAATTCTTCGATTTCTAGGGCTGAACTGAAGAAAATCTCTTGCGTTGTTCTTGAGGGCTTAGTCGACTCTTTCTCCTCTTTTTTTGCTCTAATTTCGATGACTTTTGGTGAATGAATCGATTAGGATAAGTCGTGACTAGAATACTAGGCTTAAACTGAGTAAACTGACGTAGTATAAATGTCCAACGCATAGGGTAAAAGACCAAAATGACCCCAACTTAAAATCTGACGGAAGCCGACCACAGAGCCACTGACAGACCGTCAAAGGGACCACGACCTGTCAAGTGGGTCGTGGTTCTTGACCAGGGTCTACTGGTTCAGGGCACCCCGCTCTACGGTCCACTTCACGGACCGTGTGAAGGACCACGGACTGTGAAGGTCACCGTGGTTCTTCACTTGGGACTGGAGTCGACGATGGACCTATCCACGGCCCGTCATCAAGACCACCGCCCGTGGTGGGTTCTGTGATCTGACGCCTGAGCCTTAGTGGCTCTGTCTTATCTCCTCGAGCGTTTCCATGATTAACAGCCCATGAAGGGTCCCGTGGTCCACCACTCCTAGGAGGGTGTGAACCACGATGAGGGTGACGGACTGTGGTCCTGATTATGGCCCATGAACCCCTCAGCGGTTCACCTGCTTCTGCTGAAAAGACCAAGTTTATTATTCTGAGGTGTTACAATATCTCCCCATTGGGATCATTCGTCCTCGAATGAAGTCTAAACTAGGTGAGTATGGAAAGAAGGAGCTGCAATCCCTACCACTAAGTACTAGCCACTGATATCTAACTGAACTGAGTTCCAAGAACATACAAATATGCTGAAATGCAAGAACAACTAAAGGAACAAGTTACTAAGACTGCATTAATTTACGCAAGAGTAAACTGAGAGACTGAAGTGGAAATATTTCCTAAAACTGAAACGGAATCGGAAGGAAAGTGGTGAGGATACTTGGCCTTCATGGTTGCTTCTTCTTCCCAAGTAGCTCCATCTACGGACTGACTCCTCCACAAAACCTTCACTAAAGCGACTTATTTGTTTCTCAACCTACTGACCTAAAGGTCAAGAATATCAACTGGCACATCTTTATAAGTGAGACAATCCTTCACATCCACACTCTCTAATGGTACTATCGATGCTGGATCACCCACAGACTTATTTAACAAGGAGATGTGAAAGATTGGATGAACTGCTGCTAGTTCTATTGGCAACTCTAACTCATAAGTCACATTACCAACCATTTGCACGATTCTGTAAGGACCTACATATCTAGGACTGAGCTTCCGTTTCTTACCAAATCTCATCATCCCCTTCATAGGTGACACTTTAAGGAATACCCAATCATCGATCTCAAACTCTAAATCACTTCTCCTTACATCTGCATAGGACTTCTAACAACTCTGGGCTGTCTTTAGTCTATCTCTCATGAGCTGAACCTTTTCCATAGCCTCATGAACAAAATCTAGCCCAATCAAATCTGCTTCACCTACTTCAAACCAACCAACCGAATATCCACATCTACGCCCATAAAGTGCCTCATACGGGGCCATCTGAATACTGGAATGGAAGCTATTATTATAGGCAAACTCTATAAGATGTAGGTGATCATCCCAATTACCCTTGAAATCGATCACACAAGCTCTCAACGTTTCCTCTAAGGTCTAAATGGTACGCTCTGCCTGACTATCCGTCTGTGGATGAAATGTTCTACTGAGATTTACCTGAGTACCAAGACTTTTCTGGTACGATTTCCAAAAATGAGAGGTAAACTGAGGACCTCTTTCTGAAATGATAGACATGGAAACCCCATGCAACCTGACTATCTCATTAATATATAGTTTGGCGTAGTCCTCCGCTGAGTCTATAGTCTTGACAACCAAGAAGTGAGCGAACTTAGTAACTCTGTCTACTATCACCCAAATGGATTCATGTTGTCTGCGAGTATGAGGTAAACCCGTAATGAAATCCATGTTTATCACTTCCCACGTCCATGTATGTCACGACCCAAAAAATGGACGTGATGGTAATCGACTTATCCCACCAAGACAAGTCAACCTAAAACCCAAATATCACAAAAATGCGGAAGTAAGACATTGTAATCTCAAAATACTATAAGTGCAGATAACTAAGTTAACTTAATAAAACCCCCAAAATCTGATTGTCACGTGTACAAGCCTCTAAAGTATTACAATTGATTAATAAAACACAAGTCTCAAATGACATTGTTTCTAGAATAGAACAAGATCATAAATAGAAGTACGAAGGTCCGCTGAAATGACAAACAACTACCTCACAAACCTCCACAAGAAGCCTCAGACAGAAAGAGAAGATAAAGTATCATGAAGGTCCGGGGCTAGTAACCTACAAAAATGTAGAAGCAAGGGGTGAGTACCAAACCACACGGTACTCAGCAAGTAAACCTCTAAACACAAGCTAAGGGAACAAAATACGGGTACTCCTTACACCCCCAGCAAACCTCCATAACTACAATCTGCATAAAACCAGCCCAACCTAACAGTTCACAATTTACATAGCACACAGCTCAACAACAACACTCTAACAATTTCATATCCTCAACAACAAGCTCAATATTCATTAATCACAAGTTCCACAGAAAGACACTCACAATATAACCAACACAACGTCAAGTTCATCAATGATAAAGATATGCAATGCAATGAAATGTAATGTCAAGTATAGTGATGTATGTCTGACCTAATGATACACACCCGCTATCTCTTAGTCCAGGACCCATGGGGGACATATCTGTCCATGCATCCATCGCGGCGTGCGACACAACCCTCGATATATAGTATCCATCGTGGTGCGCAACATGTCCCTTGATAGTAGAATCTATCGGGGCATGCGACACGTCCCTTGAAACCAGCCCAACCTAACAGTTCACAATTTACATAGCACACAACTCAACAACAACACCCTAACAATTACATATCCACAACAACGAGCTCAAGTTTCATCAATCACAAGTTCCACAAAAAGGCACTCACAAGAATCACCAAAACACAATATCAAGTTCACTAATGATAAAGATGTGAAATGCAATGGAATGCAATGTCAAGTATAGTGATTCATATCTAACCTAGTGATACACACTCGTTGTCTCTCTGTCCGGGAACCATGGGGGACATATATGTCCATGCATCCATCGCGGCGCATGACACGTCCCTCAATATATAGTATACATCGCGGCGCATGACACGTCCCTCGATAATAGAATCCATCGCAGCGTACGACACGTCCCTCTAAATATAGTATCCATCGCGGTGTGTGACATGTTCCTCTAAATGGTGCATTCTCTTTAGTTTTTTATTCTTTATCAATTCACATAACACTTGTCACAACCATGTCTCAGAACAATGCAAATTACATGTTCACACAAATAATGAGGAGATGACCATTTTCAGAACATTGCATAATTCACAACAACACAATCGTGATACAACATCAACAATGAATTAATAAGTCTTTCAAAACCATTCTCAACACATCACACACCAATAATTAATCACATAGCCTTTTATTACCCCTTTTTCATCATTAGAATTATTCAATATGGACAAGTCAACCCATCACAAAGTCCCATTACTTCCCAACACATACCACGAAGAAATACACGATTTTATACACTTAATAGGGGTTTAGAAATCAACTTGCCTCAATTAGCCGAACAATCACTCCAGGAGTTGAGTCTTCCCTTCTCATTAGACTTCCAAATAAATGCAATCTATTCAAATACGTAATCACAATAAGATTTTGAAACTAACAACACTCATATTACTATATGTCTAGCCTAGACCCATAAAAACTCACCCAAATCTATAATCAAGTTCTTAAATCTTGATGTCAATTAACATGTCAATTCTTTCAATTTTCTCAAAATTTCAAGTCTAGGGTTTAGTTTAAATTTGTCCAATATCATGATGTGATAATCATAAGAAAATTCCATACCCAAAATCAAGAGCACAATCCGTAACTTTACTATAAATTACAAATAAAACTTAACCCAATTACCAAACTCATTAGCAATCATTGGGTATCATTACCCAATGATTTTCCATGTGATTAAGTAAAAAAAACAACAACTGTTCTCGTCGGCGGCTGCTTCCAGGTAATTTCTGTTTTCTTTTCTTTTCTAAATTAATTATGTACTAAAGTGACAAATTCTACTAACTTATTTATATATATATGGGCCAAATGGTATAGGGTCTTAAACAAATTTTTGATTTGACCCATTAACCATCAACTAAATAAATAAATATCCGTCAATTAAATAATCGTAGTTATCGAATAGTTCAAATTTTTTAATCAACTTCACCGACTAATCAAAAATAACTTGGGGTAATTATCGAGAGGGGTGAAATGGTAATTTTATGAAAATTTCTAAAAATGACTTTTCGGGTCATTACAACATCATACCTCCTGGTTTCTAATGTTCTACCTTAACCTGTTGATAGTTAGGCCACTTGGCCACAAAATCTGCTATGTCCCTCTTCATGTCGTTCCACCAAAATACATCTCGTAGATCACGGTACATCTTAGTGGCACTTGGATGAATGGAATACCTGGAGTTATGAGCTTCGGTAAGGATCTGTTTCCTTAACTCACCCATACAAAGAACACATAAGCGACCCTGGTTACGAAGCACACCATCTCCCCCTTCAGAGCTCAACTTTCTGTTGATGAACCGCACCTTTCAACTGAAGCACTATAGGATCATTATCTTGTTTTTCTTTAACCTCCGTTACCAATGAAGATTATGACACATTTTGAACTATCGCACCATCATCTGATATGTTGTAAGCCAAACTCCTAAAAGAGCAAGACGGTGAACATCTTTAGTTAACTCTTTCGTATATTCCTCAACATGTGCTACCCTACCCATAGACAGTGTGCTAAGAGCATCCGCTACTACATTTGCCTTACCATGATGGTAAAGCACATTCATGTCATAATCTTATAGGAATTCAAGCCACCTCCTCTGATGAAGATTCAAATCTTTCTGGATGAACACATACCAGAGGCTATTATGGTTTGTGAACACTTCCATGTGAACACCATACAAATAATGTCTCCAGATCTCTAGGTCAAATACTATTGCCGCAAGTTCGAGGTCTTACGTTGGGTAGTTCTACTCATAGACCTTAAGTTGGCTAGAAGCATACACTATAACCTTACCTCGCTGCATCAACACACAACATAGGACGACCGTGGATGCATCACAATAAATTACATAGCCATCTGAACCATCTGGTAGAGTCAAGACGGGAGCTGTAGTCAACCTAGTCTTCAGTTCTGATAAGCTTTCTTACACTCATCTGACCACTGCAACTTGACCTTATCTGAGTCAACTTGGTCAATGGGGAAGCTATGCATGAAAATCCTTCAACGAATATCATGTAATAACTAGTCAAACCCAAGAAACTTCTAATATATGTTGGAGAGGTGGGTCTGGGCCATTGTTTCACTGCCTCTATTTTTGAGAAACCACTCGGATTCCTTCACTAGATACCATGTGACTTTGTTCAACAGGTGATAGTTAATGCACATTCAGAGAGAACCGTCTTTCTTTTTTACGAACAATACCAGAACACCCTATGGAGAGATACTAAGTCTGTTGAACTCTCCATACGGAATTGGGAGAGTAAGGTGAAGTTTCACCATTTCTTGGACACATTTTGGGCATTTAGGAGCAATTTTACGGTAATTAGGCGATTTTCTCAATTTTTCATGTGTTGGCCCATGAATATTTTATTGATATGGCTTTCGATCGACTTTTCTTGCAAAATCTTTATGGAACCCTCCGTAGGGAGTTGGAAGAACAGTATGTGAAGCCTCACCATTTTGGACACATTTTGGGCATTTCGGAGCCATTATGAGATTTTCTCAGTTTTTCGTGTGTTCGCCCATGAATATTTTGGTGATATGGCTTTCAATCGCCTTTTATGAAAAACCTTTATGGAACTCTCTATAGGGAGTTAGGGGAGCAGTACATGGAGCCTCACCATTTTTGGACACATTTTGAGCATTTAGAAGCCATTTGAAGGAGAAGCACACCATTTGAGTTAATATCTCATGGTCACTTAACTTTGAATAGTTCCCTTAAAAAGTCACTCAATTTTGGATAGTTTACTTAGAAATTCATTCAACTTTGTTTTATAACTCAAAAGTCACTCAACTATTGATATTTCACTTAAAAGTAACTCAACTATTGATATTTTATTTACAAATTCATCAACGTAAATAAACTAACTTTTTTTAAAATAATAAGATGATGGCTTAATTATTTTATTAAATTTTGTTAAATATAATTTTTATTTTTAAACATATTTTTAAGAAAAAAGTAATAAAAGATTGCAATTGTGTGTTCTTTCCATTATTTATTAATTACCTTTGATCAGTTCCAACCTCCTCCTTTTTATTTAGATAATTTTTCAACATATTTAATTCTAGTAAGACAATTGCTAGATAAATACTTTTTTTTACTGCTACGATATGATTTTCATAAAATATATAATTAAATAATTGAAGTGGGTCAGTAAGACAATTAAAATATATATCTTTTTATTTCTCAAAAAAGTAGTTTAAAATAAAATTTAGATTTCTACAAAAAAAAAATTGTGTAACTTTTAAAGTAAAATATCAATAGTTGAGTGATTTTCTAAGTGAAATACTAGGGGTGTCAAATGGGCGTGCTGAGTTGAAATAGAAATTGGGTTGGGTTATGACCCGCCCATATTCACTTTGAGCTCAAATGGGTTGGGCTCCAATGAGTTAAAAATTGGGTTGAGTCATGACCCACTTAATCTCAATAATTTTACCATATTGTTATTTACAAATTTTACAATCACAATTTGAATTTCAACTAAAAAAAATTACAAATCGATAGATAAATCCTAGAAGATATATATATAGATAGTAATTTATGCCTAAAATATGAGAATATACATTACACTAATGCAAAGAAACAATCTTAAAACAGGTTGAAATTTGAGATTAAATTGGGCTCAATTGAAGATTCATTTAAAATGGGTTAAAGACTTGACTGAGTTGAGACTGAGTCCAATGCAAATTATTTTGTGCCCAACACATAAAATTTTGTGCGAGTTGGGCTAATTAACTATATTTGGGCTCATTTTGACACCTTTATGAAATACCAATAGTTGAGTGACTTTCTAAGTGAAATATGTATAGGTGAGTGAATTTTGAATTAAAAAACAAAATTGAGTGACTTACTAAGTGAAAAAAACTCAGTTGAATAACTTTCTAAGTAAATTATTCAAAATTGAGTGATCATCTAAAATAATATCTCCATACATTATTCAATTAAACAAATGTATCAATATGTTTATGTCAAATGTAACTTAGAAATAAATAGAATATAATCTTACAAGAAATAAATGTGAGTTGTGGATACAAAGTTGTTCGTAACCCTCTTTGCAATCGACTAAACATGTTTTAGTTTTACACCATAAAAGGGAAAATCTACCTTAATAGACATTCATATATATATATATATATAAATTTTACATATAATTAAAAATAATTACATATTTTAGCACTAATTAAGATTTTTCTACCATATATTAAGGAGATACACATAGAAACATATATTTTTGCTACCAGATAGACTAACATAGGGAGAGAAGCGAGAGAGATGTGGAGGTAGGCCAGCGAGATAGTAATGTATCACAAATGCATGTGAATTACACTAGATAGATGTATCTATACATATCTAGTGTGATTCGCATGTATTTGGGATACAAGCTACAAAGGAGAGTGGTGAACGAGATTTGCTATGTATCCTAGTTACATGTGAATCCACTTGGATATGGTATATTTAGAACAAATTACACCTAATTTTGACCTCATATATAATGAGATACATGTATATCTTGACGCACCAAAATCTGATAGATTTGTATCACAAATGCAGGCGAATCACATTAGATACACACTAGATGCATGTATCTGTATATATCTAGTCTGAATTTAAAATTATTTGGGATACTACATACATAAGAGAGTGGCAAGCGAGATGGGAGGCTGGAGAGTGAGGCGGGTGAGATTTGTTATGTATCCAGATACATGCGTATCCACTTGGATATAATATATCTAGAACAAGTTACACCAAATTTTGACCTCATTATATATGTATCTAAACCTTGGTTAAATCTCACTATAGCTGAATAGTTAAAAATTGCCTTAGTCACCTTTTTTTTAAAAAAATAAAAAGGACTTTTCTTTTAAATGAACTAGTATACGTACCCGCTCATTGTACGAATATTTTTAAATATAATAATGTTTCAAATAAAATGTTTGACTTTACTTTTTTGTATTTTTCATTTATTTTGGTTTATTTAAAATATTATTGTTCCTCTTCTAGTGGAAGCTAGGTTAGCATAATCTAACAAATAATACAAAAAAACAACCACTTAACTTAAAATTATCGTAAGATCTTATATTATCTGCAATATAATATAATTTTATTTATAATAATTCTTATAAATTTTAAAGAATTGATTTCATAAGGAATTCACATATAGAGTTGGTGATACAAATCAACTGTAATATAATATTACTTTAAAATAATTCATATTGTGCGAGAGTAATATATATATAGGGAAAATGGTTCGAAATATATCCGAACTTTGACGGAAATTGATGTAACAATTCCAAACTTTGAGTAGGAACTATTACCCACCCGCACAATTTAATAGTGTATTTTAAAGGTATATATGTTTCCACTGAGAGACAACGGGTATGTATCGATAGGTTAGACATGCATCACTATACTTGACATTGCATTTAATTGCATTGCATATATTTATCATTTGTGAACTTCTGAGTGCCTTTCTGTAGAACTTTTGATTGGTGAACCTCATCTTATGTGTTGCTAACCTGTATTGTTGAGGTGACGTGGTTGAGCTATGTGCTATATAAATTGTGAACTATTAGGTTGGACTAGTTTTCATGCAGGTTGTAGTTGTAGATGTTCGGTTGTGGTGTAAGGAGTTCCCGTATTCTATTCCCTTAGCTTGTGTTTAGAAGTTTACTTGCTGGGTACCGTGTGGTTCGGTACTAACCCCTTACTTCTACATTTTTGTAGGTTATGAGCCCGGATCTTCGTGATACTTTCTATTATCTTCTATTCTGAGGCTTCCTGTAGAGATTTGTGACGTAGTTGTTTGTCATCTCAGCGGACCTTCTTACTCATATTTATGATTTTGTTCTACTTGAAAGACAACCAGGTTTTGGGGATTTTGTTAAGTTTACTTGTTATCCGCATTAGTAATTGTTATTAAGCTTTTATTTTTATTTTATTTCCACACTTTATCTAAATTGTTGAGTTTTAGGCTGACTTGTCTTTGTGGGATAGGACGAGTGCCATCACATCCATTTTTGGGTTGTGACAAAATAGTATCAGAGTCCCAGGTTCAGAGGTCTCACGTGTATACAAGCTGAATCTATGTAGAGTCTCGAGGATCGGTATGGAGACGTTTGTACTTATCTTCGATAGGCTATGAAGACGGTTAGGAAACCTCCTTTTTGTTAATTGTTTCTCATCGTGCGTGGTTACCTTCTTTAGTATTCAGCTATCATATGTTTTTTTGACAAATGGCGAGGACTAGAGCTACTGTTATAGGTTGTAAAGGGGATGAAGTCCCCGAGACAGTTGTTGAGGCCCCACCTAGGGGTAGGAGTAGAGCTAGAGTTAGAGGTCGTTCCCATGGAACAACACTAGCCAGAGGTTGGGCCCGTGGGGCAACACCAGTGAGGGGTCATGCTAGAGAGGTCTCTCCAGAACCTCAAATTGATGACAAAGAGGACCAGATTCCTCCAGATCCCGGATCCACACCTCTGCTTCAAGATACCTTACTAAGGGTATTGAATGTGCTCAAAAACTTTTATCAGGGTGGGTGTGTGACCGACGCACCACAGGACTCTCAGATTAGAGTGGAGGCTCTGACTCAAGAGCATTAACAAGCTCAAGTTATTCAAGACCCGGTGGGGCAGCCACTACTGGATCTCGTGGTAGGGAATGATCTTGCACCAGCAGTTCGGGTCAAGTTGCACCGCCAGTTGTTCTAACAAAGGATAAGCAACACATGTATGAAAAAATCCAAAAGATGCCCCACCTCATTTTCAGGATGGGAAGAACAAGGACACTCATGATTTTATGACTACATGCCGAGAGTTGCTAGAGGTGATTTGATTAGCTGAGTCACATTGGGTTTAGTATGCTACACTCCAGCTTCGTGAGCCAGTGAGAGAGTGGTGGAGAGTTTATTCAGGGTCTTTACCAATTGGATCTCCTCTAGTGACTTCAGAGATATTTCAAGTGCCTTTCATGACCACTTCATCCTTGGAGAGTGAGAGAGGAGACTCATTTGAGGTTTGAAAATTTGAGGCAAGCCAACTTATCTATTACAGAGCATGAGGCCCATTTTTGCTAGTTTTCTAGTCAGCTTTGGCCATTATTCCAGACGAGACGGAGAGGATCTGTAGATTGGTGAGGGGGCTGACATCTGAGGGTGGTAAGATACCTCGGGGGTCAAGGCTCATACATTTCACAACATCGACCTACATTGTAACACCTCAGTCTTAGAAAGAGCTAAATTTAGAAAGAGCTAAACTAGAAATAGATAAATTGATAATTGTGCAAGTTAGTTTTTAATTGTGAGTATTGGGTCAACTTCAAACGACCATAACTTTAAGCATATGATGAGTTAGAGGGCTCATGAGGTGTCAAATCAAATTCCATAAACTCCTCTTTCCAATGATGCTAAGTTTGTTAAATTCTGAATTTGGAGGAGGGAGATATGCCCATTTGAGAATAGCGTATCCAGTTAAGGAAATTCATCCATTATAAGGAGGGGTATTTTGGTCTTTTCCTTACACCATTTGTCTTAAGCATTTTTATATTTCAATTAGGGGTCAAAGCTGATTAAAATTAGTTTTCACGCAAGTCTAAAAACATTTGGAAAACTAGGTAAAAGTTCAAGAGGAGTTTCAAGAAGTTCTTTAAGATGTGAGAGAAATCGCCAAGAACTTACTTATTTCGAGGTATGTAAGTTTTCATAGTTATGGGTAGTTAACCCTCACGCCAATCATGAGTTTCCTTAATGAATTTGTCCATGACATTTCACGTATTGAGTTCTTCATGAGTTTTCTTGAGGTTTTGTTCTTCGTTCGTTATTAATGGAGTTTGATGAGTTCTTGAGGTGAGGTTTTTTATTTGAAGGTTGTTCTTGAGGAAATTTGAGTTGTTTTTCATCTACTTGTATTGGGTTTACGAATCTAAGGAAGTTCGGAAGAAATCATTCGATTCTAGGTGAATTAAGGCCAAAAACTGAGAAGAAAAATTCGTCGGGATGTTCTGGAAAAGGGTTGTGGCGCTGCGCCCCTGATGAGCCAGTAGGCCTGGCGTGGGGTGCCAGATGTGCGCCAGAAATGACCCCTAGTATTTGGAGGCCTGGCGCAACGCACCACACCTGTTCCTGAAATGCCAGACCACTTTCTCCTTCGTTTTCATTCCACACTTGTTCCTTTGAGTCAATCTTTCATTCTCTTTTTAATCCTAACTATTTAAACCCTCATTAATCATCGAGAGATCCTATATATCATGAATCATAAATCTTGAATTCACATTTCAAAATCAAGATAGAGCTAAGAGTAAAGTTCGAGGGAGTCCTTTGGGTCAGTTTAAGAAATCTTTTACAATATCTTAAAACTTGTTTAAAGACATGAGTATTTGAGTATAAGGATGAGGAGAGTTGAGTTCATGTTTTCAAAATGAATATAAGGGGACTAAGTATTCCAAAGTATAAATGATTTTACATTTAAAACGAGAGGAAACCATGATTTCCAAATGAGCTCATGAGGAGTTTTTGAGCATTATATCTTTTAAGAGAATCATTTGAGTAACACTACAAGAAAAACAGCCTCTAAGGAAGGGAAATCTTGTCCCTAAATTTCCAAATCTGGTCCCAAATGATCTATTGCGAAGGAAAAAGGCTGGTCGCCACCCGTCCTAATAGCTTCCTTCACTAAAGGTTAACTACGACGGGTTTCATTAGCTGGTCGTTATATGTATTTTGGGACGAGAGAAAATGTTGGTCGTTACATGCTTTTAAAGACGACATTTCTGGTCTCAAATAGGCGATTTATTTTAATTAAATTTTTTACTTTCTAGTCGTTAATAGTCTTTAGCAACTAGCATCAACCTGGTCCTTGTACTCTTTAGCGACGAAAACAGTGTGGTCTTAGATATCATTTAGAGACTAGTAATGTTTCTGGTCTTATATATCCTTAAGAGAGGAACATTTCTAGTCTTTGATTGACCATTAGAGACGAACAATAATTCTAATCTCTAATTAACCACCATTGGTTCTAGAAGCTCGATATCACAAAAAAATAAATTCAATAAATAAATATTGAATTACTACTGAAAATCTCAATACAAAGAGATAATATATATAGCTAAGAAAAAACTTAGCTAACATCTTAGCTAGACTATAATATCAAGTATTCCATAACATTCATAGCAAAATAATAATGAGTTTGTGCATCTTCTAAACTTGCATCTTGACTTGTAACTTCAATCTTCAAAATCTGCAAGTACAAAATTTTGAGATGACGTTAAATAATGATTGGTATAATAATATACACCAACATAAGCATGTTGGCTTGTGAAAAAAAATCCTTAAAGCTGCAAAGTATATGGAATAAATAGGCGTACAGAACCTAATATTATGCAAATGAATAGTTTGCTACACATAACATGTATCTGCAGATTAGAGGTATCTACCCTAAATGCTCATGGAGAAGGCTTGTGTGACAATTATGGTGCTTCTACGTGAATATTCATTTTGTTCTTGGCTCTACATGGAAGACTACATACTAAAGACAGGATTGCAAAGTGGACTGATATCAAAGACATGGCAGGCTTTCTCTGTTTAGACCATCCAGGAACACTTGATCACCTACTATTTCATTGCAAATACTCTACTATTATCTGGTGGAAATATTCAACTTGAATGAACAGAGCAGAGTTGTAACAAAATGGACTGAGGAAATTGAGTGGGTTGTGGTAAATGCAAGAGGTCATTCAATTATTGCAAATATCTATAAAATGTGCTTAGCTGCTGAAGTATATTACATTTTATTAGAGAAAAAAATGAGGCTATTTCCAAAAGAAGGCAAGAATTGACCGACAGTTTATCAAATTCATTTTCACAAGAACTCTTTTTCTGAGGTAATATGCATAAGAAATTATCTAGGAAAATGCGACACCTTGAGAGACATCCAAGTGAAGATTCAAATTTCTATATACTAGTTCTTTATATTTTAACCTCTAGTCATGTATGAACTATTATGCAAATAAGTCTACCTGCAATG
>NW_006239193.1:768238-804004 GCF_000226075.1 Solanum tuberosum | reverse complement strand
AAACATATAATTTGAGATATCCTTTTACGAGTAGCAAAACAGGCACATATAGCATGCTTAAAAGTTAATAACATCAAACCTAAAGCTGTCAAGATATTTTGTAATGGATAATCCTAGCTATGTATCCTGAATATACTTCTAGGATTAATGATCTCGATCTATTGTGATTAGTCATTCCAACAAAATGTACGAGGGGTATTGTTATGAAGTAGTTACTTTAATGTACTACAGTGTGCTTGTAAAATAAGTATAAATATTATATGATAGGCAGAATATATAGGTCTTTCTTTGTAATGAGAGAATTTTTTTTGTTTCATGTAACATACTTACATTGACATGACGTCCAATGACAGAATAATTGCCGAACAGGTAAAGAATACATGTCTAATTGCTTTGATCTTTTTGAGTGTTCTTCTTACATATAAGAGCGTAGTTGTTGCAAACAATAGGATTTCAATTGTAGGTGACAGAAAACTGGACGACATGAATTGAAGATCTTATATATTCAGGTGAGGCATGAGCCTTTGCAGGACTACCAAATAGAAGAATCACAGAATGACTAAAAAGTACCTTGTTGTGTTGGTTGACAACACTAAAAATTAACAAAAAAAATTGGAAGTTGGCATAGAACGACTGAGAAGAAAATAAAATTTTTATGTCGTAGGAATTTGCCCGACGAATTAATAAATTGTTGTTTAGGTAAGTCGTCAATAGAATTTGTTTGTTGCTGAGAATACAACACTTTGTACCTTTTGGTTAATTGATAATTCATTTTCCCTTTTGAAATTTTGGCTTTAAAATAAGGCCCTTTCGACTCCGGAATTATTCGAAGACTATTTAGTCTATACACCTATTCAATTGATTCAATAATAAATTGCCAAACACGTAATACAACTTCAAATTAAGTCATATAACATGTAAAGAATAGGGTTCAACTCCATATAAACATGTTGAGAAAAAGACAATGGAACTGAGCACCTAAGTGATGAGTCTAAGAGTTTTGATGAAAAAAATAGATGTTTACATAAAACAACTAGTACTCTGTCAACACTACAAGTAAAGCACTGATTTTTTAAATATATCCAGGCATCTACTAGCTTGGACTTATCTCTATAGCAAAACTACACTTTCACTAGCAAAATATTAAATTTGTAATTTTTGGCTTCAAAGTCCCACAATCTATTTGTACCATGGATGTCAACATAAAATAAGAAATCATATATACGAAAACTGAAACTGGTCCTTAACATTCTGTTTAAATGCCTTCAACCAATTTAAAAACGCCAATAATGTAGGGCAGAGCTAATGGAAGAAAAGTAACTAGAATAAAACAAGAAAAAAATGCCACCAATACAACTTATGGAAGAAAAGAGTAACCATACTGGAAAAGAAGCGTACCTAAAATTCTATCTCGAGCAAAGCTAGGACGACACAAGGAAGAAGATACCTGCCTCGAGTTTAGGGCAGAGCTGCGATGGAAAACTACCTTCGCCGAGATTAGGACCGGGTTGCGGCGGAAAAGCAAGAGCGATATGGAGATAGATGTGAGATTAGGGCAGCGTTTTGCAATTTTAGAAAATAGAGAGCTTTTTAATATTTATTTCAATATACAGTAATTTGTTTTGGCGCCTAAGATTTTGTTAAAAGAAAAGTTTTATGTTTTAAAAATAATTTATTATTAAATTTGAGCCACTTTCTCCCAATCCTTCCTTGCAGGGCCTTCAATTATATAATTTGGGACCAGTTACATGGTTCTTTAGGGACCATATTTAGTACCTTCACAATAAAGTATATGAATAAGGACCAAAATATAATCTCGTCCTAATACATAAACTTTTAGAGACGAGATTATTAGCTTGTCCCTAAATGTTGGTCATAAATAAAGCTTTTTCTTGTAGTGTAATAAACTCAAAGTTTGAGGATGAGAAAATGTTTTTAAATATATGAGCATGAGTTATATTATTGGGAATAATATTTAACACCGATATGAGGAAGAGTTCAACCAAATCAAACTCCTCATAAACCATGTATGCCAATATGGGTAAAGGGTCATACTTTTTATGTCACACCCCGAGCTACCCCCGAGATGCAGACACGTGACCTAGGATCACAAGTGACCCCAAGCTAACCCTGCTGGCATAAGATGAGCATACTAAGAATAATAACAACTGGTGCGGAAGCTAATCATAAATAAATCTGAAATGATGGGGAATACCCATATACTAAATCTGGAAATATCAAATCTGAGAGTTTAATACAAGAGAAATATCAAACTCAAATACTAAGCTGAATCTAACTATGGCTGATAATGGCCTCTAACTGACTAGAAGTACTGGGACATGCCCCAGCTAAATCTAGCAAACACTAAACTAAAAGACTGAAATACTGAAGTAAATAATTTGATTATTGTCCTCGGAGAATGAGGACTCACCCTAGATCTAGCAAAACTGGAACTAAAGACTAAAAGTGATAAAGATAAACATGTCACTAGTCCTCGAAGAATGAGGACTCACCACTGATGCTGTTGAGCTAGAGATCGGGAACCAATCTATGCGTGATCTGGCTGATGAGGACCTGAACCTAAATCACGAGAAGATGTAGCGCAGAGTATGCGTCAGTACTTGAAAGGTACTGACCATGTAGCATAGAGTAAAGCTGAAATAAACATATAACTGAACAAGCAATACAACAAGAGTATAATCTGAACATGATAAAGATAATGAATACAGAGCTAACTGAATGCAATGACCAAATTTATAACATGCTAAGACTGAATACTGACTGTACTGAAATGAGGTCAATGCAATGGAGTCTGACTGAACCGTGGGAGATATTAATAACCGACATAAAACCACATGAGCTAAATGTGGAATCCGATGTATATGCCTCATCTAGAGGACCCGGCCAAGGGTGTAGAGGCATGCTGGCGTGATCACTAAAATGATGCCCACGGAGGGGACTTACAACCTACGTGGCTCGTAGTTCTCGGACTATATGGGTGACTGACCCTAGTCCAACTCGGTATTATACTACTCCCAATAAATTAAATGATTAACACATTACGACTGAATTAATGTAATATACTAGATAGCTCAAAATTGATATACAAACTGAGAATGCAACAATTATGACTGATAAAGTTACATTCATAAACTGATGCATGGGTATATCTGTAATAACTGAATAATCTGACCTAGCATGCATAATTCATGAACTAATGAATATATACAACTAGGGTTCTGAGTATCATATGAGAAATTGAATAATAACATGATAATCTGATTTGGAACATTAAATTAACTAGTTCATGATAATCTCTTCTGAAGTTCTAGAAACCCTAGGCCTAGTTAATAATAGGGAATCAAGAATCTGACTTAATTCTAGGGACCTAATGGGCTAAAGGAACCCACTAGTGAAATCCCACATACGTAGTGGCGAATTCCACAGAGAAATCCTTCAATTTCAGGGCTGGAACTGGAGGAAACTTGTTACGTTCTTGAACTAGGGTTCTTGACTTCTTTCTCCTCTTAGTGTCCTAACTTTCTAAGTTTAGACGAAAGATTTGACTTAGGTAAGTTCTAGTTATGTTTCTAGGCTAAAACTAACTAAAACCACGTAGTTTAGGGTTTAAACGACGTAGTTTAGGGGTCCAACGAAATAGGAAAAGATCAAAAGACCCCCGACATAACTGGTGTCGGAGTGACCGATGGACGGGACCGATGAACCGTCGATTGGCTGACGGTCCGTGCTAGTCAATCGTCGATCAGTACTGGAGGTTAGTTTCTGGGGGTCTGTTCCACGGACGTGGACCACGGTCCATGGTCTGACCTATGGTCTGTGGGTCTGGCCATGGGTCGACCCTTTGACGAATTTAAGGGTTGAGTTCTGGGGGGTTGCAGACGTGAACCACGAACCACTAGCACGGGTCGTGGGTCACCCTACGATCTGTTGTTAGTGTCCGTGAGTTGCACCTGCAACTTCTGGAAATCTATTTGAAGGTCTGTTTTCAGATATGGGGTCTTACATTATATCCCCATTGGGAACATTTGTCCTCGAATGAAGACTAAATAGCTGAATAGGAAGGGAAAGAGCTGCAAACCCTACCACTAAACACTGAAGACTGATTTATGGCTGAACTGGGTTCCAAGAACATGCAAATATGCTGAAGATGCAAGTACAAACTAAAGGAACATGATGCTATAACTCAATTTAGCATGAATGACTGAAAAACTGAAGAGGAACTATTACCTCAAGATGGAATGGAATCGGAATGAAAGAGATGATGATACTTGGCCTTCATGGCTGCTTCTTCTTCCCAAGTAGCTCCCTCTACGGACTGACTCCTCCAGAAAACCTTGACTGAAGCGACTTCCTTATTTCTCAACCTTCGAACATGACGATCAAGGATTTCAACTGGTACATCTTCATAAGTGAGACTATCCTTCACAGCCACACTTTCTAAAGGTACAATAGATGTTGGATCACCCATACACTTTTTCAACAGCGAAATGTGGAAAACCGGATGCACTGCTGCTAGTTCTGTTGGCAATTCTAACTCATAAGACACCTTACCAATCCTTTTCAAGATCTTGTAAGGGCCTACATATCTAGGAATGAGCTTCCCTTTCTTGCCAAATCTCATCACCCCTTTCATAGGTGACACTTTCAGGAAAACCCAATCATCAACTTGGAACTCTAGTTCCCTTTTCCTTACATCTGCGTAAAACTTCTGGAGACTCTGGGCTATCTTAAGTCTATCTCTAATGACTTGCACTTTCTCCATAGAATCATGAATTGAATTTGGCCCTATCAAGGATGCTTCACCCACTTCAAACCACCAAACAGGAGATCTACATCTACGCCCATACAATGCCTCATAAGAGGCCATCTGAATGCTGGAATGGTAACTATTGTTGTAGACGAACTCTATAAGAGAAAGGTGATCATCCCAACTACCCTTGAAATCGATCACACAAGCTCTCAACATGTCCTCTAAGGTCTGAATGGTACACTCTGCCTGACCATCCATATGTGGTTGAAATGTTGTGCTAAGGTTAACCTGAGTACCAAGACCTTTCTGAAATGACTGCCAAAAATGAGAGGTAAGCTGAGGACTTCTATCTGAGATGATAGAGAAAGGAACCCCATGCAACCTGACTATCTCATTAATGTAAAGCTTAATATAGTCCTCCGCCAAATCTGTAGTCTTGACCACCAAAAAGCAAGAAGACTTAGTAATTCTATCAACTATCACCCAAATGGAGTCATGCTGTCTGTGAGTACGAGGTAAGCCTGTGATGAAGTCCATGTTGATCACTTCCCACTTCCAAGTAGGAATGTCGATCTCTTGAGTCATACCTCCTGGTTTCTGATGTTCTACCTTGGCTTGCTGGAAATTGGGGCACTTAGCCATAAAATCTGCTATATCTCTTTTGTGTCATTCCACCAATAGACTTCCCGCAAATCACGGTACATCTTAGTGGTGGCTCGATGAATAGAATATCTGGAGTTATGGGCTTCTGCAAGAATCTGTTGTCTCAACTCACCCACCTTAGGGACACATAATAAACCCTAATAGCGGAGCACACCATATCCCCCTTAGGGCAAAACCTCAACCCTCTACTGGCAGATTGCACCCGTTAGTTCAAGAAATCTCGGATCGCTGTCTTGCTTTTCCCACCTCCACTACCAAACAAGATTCTGACCCATTCTGAACTGTTACACCACCATCTAATCTCATAAGATGAACTCCTAAGCAAGCGAGTCTCTGAACATCCTTTGTTAGTTCCTTTCTTTCTTCCTCAACATACGTTACACTGCCCATAGATAGTCTGCTAAGAGCATCTGCTACCACATTAGCCTTACTAGGATGGTAATGCACACTCATATCGTAGTCCTTGAGGAACTCAAGCGATCTCCTCTGGCGAAGATTCAACTCTTTCTGGGTGAACACATACTGAAGGCTCTTATGGTCTGTGAACACATCTACATGAACACCATACAAGTAATGTCTCCAAATCTTAAGTGCAAACACCATTGCTGCTAGCTCGAGGTCATGAGTTGGATAGTTCTTCTCATGCACCTTAAGTTGTCTACAAGCATAAGCTATAACCTTACCTCACTGCATCAACACACAACCTAGGCCAACTCTGGAAGCATCACAATACATAACATAACCATCTGACCCCTCTGGTAGAGTCAAAATTGGAGTTGTACTCAGCCTAGTTTTCAATTCTACAAAGCTTTTCTCACAATTATCTGACCACTAAAACTTGACTTTCTTCTGAGTCAACTTAGTCAATGGGGAGGCTATGGATGAAAATCCTTCCACGAATCTTCTATGATACCCTGCTAGACCCAAGAAACTTCTAATATATGTTGGAGAGGTAGGTCTGGGCCATTGTTTCACTGCTTCTATTTTCTGGGAATCCATTCGGATCCCTTCGCTGGATACTATATGCCCAGGGAAAGCAACTGATTGTAACAAAAACTCGCACTTGTTAAATTTGGCAAATGACTGGCGATCCTTGAGAGTTTGCAGAACAACCCTCAAATGATTCGCATGTTCTTTCTCATTCCTAGAGTAAATGAGGATATTATCAATAAATACGATAACGAACAAGTCCAAGTACTACTTGAACACTCTGTTCATCAAATCCATGAAATCTGCAGGAGCATTGGTTAGTCCAAATGACATAACTACAAATTCATAATGATTAGACCAAGTTTTGAAGGGTGTCTTCGAAATGTCACAATCTCTGACTTTGAGTTGATGATAACCTGATCTGAGGTCTATCTTGGAGAAATGACTAGCACCCAGAAGTTGGTCAAACAAGTCATTAATCTTGGGGATGGGATACTTATTCTTGATTGTGACCTTGTTCAACTACCTACGGTCAATGCACATTCTGAGAGGACCATGTTTCTTCTTCACGAACAATACTGGTGCACCCCATGGGGAAATACTAGTCTGATGAAGCCCTTATCTTGAGGGTCTTTCAATTCCTTAAACTTTGTTGGAGCAATTCTGTAAGGAGGAATAGAAATAGTTTGGGTATCTGGAAGGATATTAATTCCAAAGTCGATTTCCCTTCAGGGAGGAACTCCGAGAAGATCTTCTGGAAACACTTCTGGGAACTCATTGACTACGGGAACTGACTCAAGAGTTGGGATTTCAAAGCTTGAATCCTTAACCCAAACTAGATGATAGAGATAACCCTTATAAATCATCTTTATGGCCTTAAGGTAAGAAATGAATGGACATATAGGCGCTAAGCTACTACCCTTCCATTCTGGGATTGGCTCGTTTGAAAATTGAAAATGAACAATCATAGTTCTACAATCGATTAAGGAATAACATGAATGTAACCAATCCATGCCTAGAATGACATCGAAGTCTACCATTTCTAACTCTACAAGATCTGATGAGGTGACGTTCTAGGAGACTGTGACAGGGCAATTTCTTGTATACCCGTCTAGCTATAAATGGGTCACCGACTGGAGTAGAGACTGAGAAAGGTTCTGAGAGGTTTTTTGGACTAACATTGAATTTGACTGCTATATAAGGAGTTACAAAGGAAAGAGTTGCCCCTGGATCTAACAAAGCATTAACATCTAAGTCAAAGACTCGTAACATACCAATGACTACATCTGGAGAGTCTTTCTGATCCTGGCGAGCCTGAAGAGAAAACAACCTGTTTTGGCGTTGTCCGCCACCTGTACCATATGGGTTACCCTGCTGAGTCGGGTGACCTGCTGGTGCTGCTGAAGTTGTGGACTGAGTTCTACCATTGTTACCTCCTTGACCCCATCTAGAATGACAATCTTTCAACCTGTGACCAGACTGACCATACCCAAAGCATCCTTCTTTTCGTGCAAGACACTAGCCCGGATGGCTCTTACCACACTTAGGACAAGTTGGGTAGGTTTTGGTACCAGTAACACTTCCCTGAGACTTAGAGCCTGATGCCCTACCTTTCTGATCTTGTCTGAACTTGGAGGATGGAACATTAGCTGATGAAAGGGCTGGGGCTGAAAATTTCTGCTGACCCTACGAGTGATTTCCACCACCCGATTTCTGTTGAGAATACTCATAGTTTCCAGTCCTAGCCTTCTTGTTCTACTTAGCCTATTCCCTAAGCTTATCTCCATCAACCTGCTGAGCATAAGTCATGAGCCTAGAGATGCTCATATTTTCTAGCAACATAGTATTTCTACACTCTGTCTTCACCAAGTATAACACTCCATATAGAAACTTATTCATCTGATCCCTGGAATCAGCAACCATGTGAGGAGCATACCTGGAGAGTTAGGTAAACTTGAGTCTATACTCTTGGACTGTCATGTCACCTTGCCTTAAGTTTATAAATTCCTGAGCTTTTGCCTCCCTTAACTCTCTTGGGAAAAACCTGTCCAGAAAGGTCTCGCTAAAGCAATCCCAAGTGATAGGAGCAGCGTATGTACGCCTGTTCTCTTTCCACTGAGTATACTAAATATGAGCCACATCCTTAAGTTAGTAAGATGCTAACTCAACCCGATCATTCCCAGTTATCTGCATCACTCCAAATATCTTCTTGACCTCATCAATGAACTTTTGCGGATCCTCACCAATCTGCGATACTAAGAACTCTGGCGGATTCATCCTAACAAAATCTCACACTCTGGCTGCAGCTGACCCAACATTAGCATCTGCCTGACAGGAACCCGCTGATTTTTCTAGTTGGCCACACTTTGAGCCAACATCTGAATGGCGTTTCGGAACTCTGCATTCGAAACTTCTTGATCTGGGACTGGAAGAGCTGTGTTTGCATTCCTGGCATTCGCATTCCTGGCGTTAGCTATACAAGGAGGCATGACCACTGAAATGTAGAACATCGAGTTAGAATGGAATTAGATCATACCTTACGCCCGATAAGAGTAAAAAGAAAATGAAGATTTTTCCTACAATACTTTATAGCCTACCTCTCATTAGATGTGGTATGCACTACACACCCATGAAAAGGACTATACCTAGCGCGACCTTTCAAACATCCTAGAACACTTAAACCTAGTGCTCTGATACTAATTTTTTCACACCTCGTGCTACCCCCGAGACGTGGACGTGGGACCTAGGATCACAAGTGACCCCAAGCTAACCCTGTTGGCATAACATGAGCATATTAAGAATAATAAAAACTGGTGCAGAAGATAATCATAAATAAATCTGAAATGATGGGGAATACCCATTAACTAAATCTGGAAATATCAAATCTGAGAGTTTAATGCAAGAGAAATATCAAACTCAAATACTAACTTGAATCTAACTATGTCTGATAATGGCCTATAACTGACTAGAAGTACTGGGACATACCCCCAGCTAAATCTAGAAAAAATTGAAATTAAAAACTGAAATACTGAAGTAAATAACATGACTATTGTCCTCGGAGAATGAGGACTCACCACTGATAATGCTGAGCTAGAGATTGGGAACTGATCTATATGTGATTTGACTGCTGAGGACCTGAACCTACATCACGAGAAGATGTAGTGCAGAGTATGCATCAGTACTTGAAAGGTATTGAGCATGCAGGATAGAGTAAAGCTGAAATAAACATATAACTGAACAAGCAATAAAGCAACAGTATAATCGGAACATGATATAGATACTAAATACTGAGCTAACTGAATGCAATGAACAAATTATAACATGCTAGGATTGAATACTGACTGTACTGAAATAAGATCAATGCAATGGAGTCTGACTGAACTGTGGGAGCTACTAATAACCGACATAAAACCGCATGAGCTAAATGTGGAGTCCAATGTATACGCCCCATCGAGAGGACCCAATACACCCGTCCAAGGGTGTAGAGGCATGCTGGGGTGATCACTAAACTGATCCCTACAAAGGGGACTTACAACCTACGTAGCTCGTAGTTCTGGGACTATATGGGTGACTCACCCTAGTCCAACTCGGTATTATTCTACTCCTAATAGATTAAATGATTAACACATTAAGACTGAATTTATGTAATATACTAGATAGCTCAAAACTGATATGCAAACTGAGAATGCAACAATTATGACTGATAAAGTGACATTCGTAAGCTGAAGCATGGGTATACATGTAATAACTGAATAATCTTACCTAGCATGCATAATTCATGAACTAACGAATATATACAACTAAGGTTCTGAGTATCAAATGAGAAACTGAGTAATAACATTCTGATTTGGAACATTAAATTAACTAGTTCATGATAATCTGCTAAAGTTCTAGAAACCCTAGGCCTAGTTAATATTAGGGAATCAAGAATCTGACTTAATTCTAGGGACCTAATGGGTGAAAACAACCCACTAGTGAAATCCTACATACCTCGTGACGAATTCCATGGAGAAATCCTTCGATTTCAGGGCTGGAACTGGAGGAAATTTGTTGCGTTCTTGAACTAGGGTTCTTGACTTCTTTCTCCTCTTAGCGTTCTAACTTTCTATGTTTTTATGAATGATTTGACTTATGTAAGTTCTAGTTATGTTTCTAGGCTAAAACTAACCAAACCCACGTAGTTTAGGGTTTAAACGACGTAGTGTAGGGGTCCAACGAAATAGGAAAAGTCAAAAAGACCCCTAAATTAACTATTGTCGGAGTGACCGACGGACCGTCGATCGACTGATGGTCCATGTTGGTCAATCGTCGATTAGTACTGGAGGCTGGTTTCTAGGGATTTGATCCATGAACGCGGACCACGGTCTGTGGTCTGACCTACGGTTCATGGGTCCGACCGTGGGTCGACCCTTAGACGAATTTAGGGGTTGAATATTGGGGGGGTTTTAGACGTGAACCACGGACCACCAGCATGGGCCGTGGGTCACCTTACGGTCCGTGGGTGACTTTCGTGAGTTGCACCTGCAACTTCTGGAAATCTGTTTTAAGGTCTGTTTTCGGATACGGGGTGTTACATTTTAGATGATTTCTTATTGCTTTTAAGTATAGCTTAGTGGATCCACTTAGTTGAAGATTTCCTATACTCCGGCAAGGTATATGACGGTTCTAGCAGCGTGCACGAGACGTGGTATCATCACATACCTCATAGTGATGGTTATCGGTTAGAGAATCTCCCAAATACGACTAAAGAGTTTGTTATTGTATTTTCACATACATTGAGTTATTATATATTGTTTTAAAAGCTTTATTTATATTGTATATTTATTATTGCTCTTGTATTGAATTGAGTTAATTACCCTTGATTTGAGTTGAGTTGAGTTGATATGAGGTGAGTATGTTCTTCCTTTTTATCAATTCAAGCCTACGTCTATGCTTTAGAGTTCCCCTTACATGCTCATACATTCAATGTACTGATGTCATTTGGCCTGCTTTTTTTCATGATGCAGATACAGGTATTCAAGGTCATCAAAAGGTGCTCTATTGATACCACTTACAGTTCCACATTTACTTCTAGTTTTGTTAGGATGTCGTGGGTCTTATCCCGACTTCCATCTCAGTATTTTAGAGGCTTCATAGACAGAAGTAGTTAAGGAGTATTTTACTCATTTTCCTTGTTGATGTTTTAAAGACTGTGAGTTGAACACTTATGTTCATTTGAGTAGATTCAGTTAAACTATTTTAATTATGATATCCTTATGAGTTGAGTTTTTTTTAGATTTCTATTTCTACTGAATAAGTCTCCCGCTAATTAATGAGCTAGGCCAAGGGTTCTCTTGGGGACCAGTAATTGTTCTCAAGTGTCGACCATGCCAGGGTGTAGGCTTGGGGCGTGACATACATGACGAGGTAATTATAGTGGGTTTTCAAGATCTGCACATCAATTCCCAAATCAAAGGATTTGCTTTAGTTATGGAGATCGTGATCACATGATGTGATAGTGTACTTTTTAGAGGGGTCGTGGAGGACCCCCCCTCCCCCCGCCTAATTCTTCATTTCATACTAGACCACCGGTATTACAGGGTAGAGGCTGAGGAAAGTTTTCATCAGGAAGAGGCGGTATAACTTTTGGTAATGGTACTACAGCTAAGTAGAGTGGGGATAGAGGTATCACCCAGGCTGGAGGTGGCAAAGGGGTCAGAGTTAGGATTTCCCAAAGAGACCTGAGGTAGAGACTTCTAATGTTGTTATTACAAGTATCATCCCAGTATGCCATCGATCTGCGTCTGTATTATTTAACCTGGGGTCTACATTCTCTTATGTGTCTACCTATTTTGTTGTTGAATTTGATATGATATGTGAAAGCATGACCGTATCTATTCGTGTTTCTACACCTGCGGGTGAGCCTTTAGTGGTGGATAGAGTGTATCGATCATGTGTTGTTTTGGGTATGAATTGGCTTTCTCCTTATCATGTTACTCTTGATTGTAATGCTAAAACTGTGACCTTAACAATGCCTGGTGTTCCAAGGGTTAAGTGGAAGGGTGCTAATGGCTCTTATCCTAGTAAGGTCATCTCATTCATCTGTCCTCAGAGAATGGTGGAGAGAGGGTGTTCTTCATACTTAGCCTTCATTGGGACACTATTATTGAACCACCTCCCATGGATTCCATTCTCGTGGTCTAGGAGTTTCTTGATGTATTCCCTTCTAATCTTCCAAGTGTACTGCGAAAAGAATATTGATTTTGTTATTGATTTGGAGTTAGGCACTAAGCCCATTTCTATTCCTCCCTATCGTATGGTTCCGCTAGAATTGAAAGAGTTGAAGGATAAAATATAGGATTTGTTGAGTAAGGGGTTTATTTTCCTTAGTGTTTCACCTTGGGGTGCCCATGTATTGTTTGTGAAGAAGAAGGATAGGAAAATAACGATGTGTATTTGATTATAGAAAGTTGAGCAAGGTAATAGTGAAGAATAAGTATCCTTTTCCACGTATTGATGCTTTATTTGATCAGCTACAAGGAGCATCATTGTTCTGTAAGATTGATTTGAAGTTCGATATCATAAATGTAAGATTAGGGCATCAGATATCCCTAAGACAGCTTTCTGGACTCGATATGGGCATTATGAGTTCCTAGTGATGTCCTTTGGGTTAACTAACGCCCATGCAACATTCACGGAGTTGATGAATGGGGTGTTTCGACCATATCTTGCTTCTTTTGTAATTGTCTTCATCAATGATATTTTAATTTACTTCAGGACTGAGGTGGACCATGTATGATACTGGAGGATTGTACTTCAGAAGTGGAGAGAACAGAAGTTGTATGCCAAGTTCTCAAAGTGCGAGTTCTGGCTTAATTTTGTGGCATTCTTAGGACACGTGGTTTCCAAAGAAGGTATTAGAGTAGATCTGGCCAAGATTGAGGCAGTTAGAGGTTGTACGCGACTTACTTCTCCTACCGATATTCGGAGTTTTATGGGATTGACAGGCTATTATCAATGATTTGTCCAGAGTTTCTGTACTATTGCTGCTCCATTGACTAGATTGACTCGATAGGGTATGGGTTTTCAGTGGTCTGATGAGTGTAAGGAGAGCTTTCAAAAGCTCAAGACTTTGTTGACTTCGTCCCTTGTGTTGAATCTACCTGAGAAGAGTGTGGACTTTACTATTTATTGTAATGCTTTAAGATTCGGTTTGGGTGGTGTATTGATGTAGAAGGGGAAGGTGATTGCTTATGCTTCTAGGCAGTTGAAGGCCCATGAGAAGAACTACCCTACTCATGATTTGGAGTTGGCAGTCGTGGTCTTTGTACTTAAATTATGGGGTCACTATTTGTATGGGGTGCATTGTGAGATCTTCACTGATCATCAGAGTCTTTAGTTGTTCTTCATTCAGAGAGATTTGAACTTAAGGCACCGTAGATGGCTTGAGTTGTTGAAGGACTACGATGTAACCATTCTATATCATTCGGGAAAGGCCAATTTGGTTGCCGGTGATTTTAGTAGGAAGACTACTAGCATGGGGAGTCTTGCCGCGCTTAGTGTTAAGGAGAGACTGTTGGCCAGAGATGTTTAGAGGTTAGCTAACAGTATTATCCAATTGCAGATTTCACAGGAGAGCAATGGTATGATTACTTTTATTTAGGCTCGGTGTTCTTTAGTCGAGAAGATCTGTGAGCACCAGTTTGATGATGAGAAGTTATGTCTCTTACGAGAAAAAGTGTTGAGAGGGGTAACTAAGGAGGATGTCCTTGATTTTGATGGTGTCTTGAGGATCAGAGGTACATTTTGTGTGCCCAAGACGGGCGATCGAGTTGATTAGATTGATTCTCGAGGAGGCCCATTATTCTCGATATTCCATCCATTCGGGAGGGCCGATGATGTATCATGATCTAAGTCAGCATTACTGGTGGTACGGCATAAAGAGGGATATTGCAAACTTTGTTTCTAGGTGCTTGACTTTCCAATTGATCAAGTTTGAGAACCAACGGCCCGGGGGTATATCTCAAAGGATGCTTACTCCTACTTGGAAGTGGGAGCGGATCATTGTGCACTTTGTTGTGGGTTTTCCTACCACAATGGGTGGTTATGACTCCATTTGGGTTGTTGTTGACAAGCTGATCAAGTCTACCCACTTCATTCCAGTTTGGGTGAAGTATACGGCAAAGAAGTTAACCGAGTTGTATATTAGTAAGATTGTGTGACTACATGGAGTTCCGATTTCTATTATATCTGGTTGAGGTTTATTGTTCACTTCCCATTACTAGAAAGCATTACAGCATGGTTTGGGTACTCAATTATATATGAGTACAACTTTAAAGCCTCAGACAGATGGTCAGTCCGAGCGGACTATTCAGGTGTTGGAGGACATGCTCCGAGCATATGTGACTGATTTTGGTGCTAGATGGGATCGACATTTTCCCTTTGTAGAGTTTCCCTAAAATGACAGTTATCACTTTAGTATTCTGATGGCCCCATTTAAGGCGTTGTATGGCAGAAGGTGTAGATCTCAGATTGGTTGGTTTGATTCGATGAAGATGGACTCTTTTGATATAGACTTGTTTAAATATTCTATGGAGCAAGTCCGTATGATTCAGTATAGATTGTTGATAGCCCAGAGTCGACAAAAGAGTTATGCACACCGGAGAGTTGAAGCCTTAGTGTTTATGGAGTATCATGTTTGGCTCCGAGTATCACCCATGAAGGATGTGAAAATGTAACCTCCCGAGAATACCCCCTGAACGTAAACACGGGACCTCGAATCGCGAGTAACCCTAAGCTAACCCTAAGTTGGCATATTATAAGCAAACTAAATATATCTACGAAAAGATAACTAATGCGGAAGCTAAATCATGAAATAACTCAATGATGGGAAATACCCAATATTGGTCTAAATATATATAAAATTCCAAGAGTTTAGTGATACTGAACAATCACTCAAAAACTAAAATTAAATCTAACAATGTCTGAAAAAGCTTCTAATTGACTAGAGTTGCTAGGACATGTCCCCAGCTAACCCTAGCAAAACTGAAACTGAAATGAAAGACTAAATCTGGAAACATGTCTATTATGCTTGAAATATGAGGACTCACCACTGAAGCTGCTTAATGTGGATCAAGAACCAATCTGCGCATGATCTAAGTGTTGAGGACATGAACCTACATCATGAAAAGATTTAGCACAGAGTATGCATCAGTACTTGGAAGGTACTGAGCATATTGCAGGATAGGATAAAATTTGAACAAAACATATAAGCTTAACAAAGCATAACTGATCAATGACATAATCTGAACATGATGGAAATATTGAGATATACTAAAAAGAACTAAACTGAATGCAATGACCAAGTACATAACATGCTGAGACTGAATATTGAAGTATAACTAAAAACATGGTCAAATACACTAAAGTCTGACTGTGGGAGCTACTAGTAACCGACATAAAATCACGTGAGCTAAATGCGGAGTTCGATGTATACTCCCCATCGAGAGGACCCAATATACCTTAGCAGGGGTATAAAGGCATGATTGGCGAGATCACTAAAACTTATGCCCACACAAGGGACTTAATTTATGGGGGCACGTAGTTCTGGGACTATGAGCCTAATTGAACCCTAGTCCAACTCGGTGTTAGGTCTACTCCCAACTGAATATGTATGTAGCACATTATGACTAAATTACTGTATAGCTCAAAATACTGACATGTAAAATCTGAGAATGTAACAATTATATACTGATAATGTGACATTCAAAAATGGAGGCATGTATATCTATTTAACTGACCTAGCATGTGTAATTCATGAACTACAAGAATCTTCACAACTAGGGTTCTGAGTTTTATTCAAAGAACTAAGCAACGATTCTACGAAAACATGATAATCTAATTAGAAATACTCTAACAGCTAAATCACAACCAATATCTAGGGTTTTAGAAACCCTAGGTTTAAGCAAGATTTATGAATCAAGAATCCGACTGAATTCTAGGGACCTAGTAGATGAACGGAACCCACTAGTGAAATCCCACATACCTGTTGACGAATTTCACAAAGAAATCTTTCAATTTTGGGGCTGGAACTCAAGGAAACTTGTTGAAAGTTATCGCCTCTTTTCTCCTCTTTTTCGTTCTAAGCTTGGTGAATTCTAGTGAATAATGGTTTAGGGTAAAATCTGACTAGAATAATAGGTTAAAACTGACCAAAATGAAGTAGTTTAGTGATAAAATAATAAGGAAAAGCCCTATTACCTCTAAATTTAAAGTGGACTGGCCCATCGACGGAGCTGTCTGACGGGCCGTAAGTCGACTGATGGTATGTCCTGTCAATCATCGTTTGGCTGTCAGAGGGATGAAATCTGAGGTCTGAAAACTAAAAGTCGACTGGTCCATCGACAGAGGTGACTGACGGGCCGTAAGTCGACTGACAGTCCATCCTGTCCGTTGTCGTTTGGCTATCAGATGGCTGAAATATAGGGTCTGAAACTAAAAGTCGAGTGGCCCATCGACGTAGCTGACTGACGGGCCGTAAGTTGACTTACGGTCCGTAGTGGCCTCCATCGGTGGCACCTGCAACTTCTGAATATCTGGAATTTTTTCCTTTCTCAAATCTGGGGTGTTACAATATCTCCCCCTTGGGAACATTCGTCCTCGAATAAAAATTGAATTATCTGGGTATGGAAGGAACGAGCTGCAATTCGTACTACTAAGTACTAGAAATTGATATCTGACTGAATAGAGTTCTAAGAACATGCAAATATGCTGAAAAATGCAAGAACAAATGAAGGAACAAGGTACTAAGTCTGAATTTACGCATAAGTAAACTAAAAGACAAGAAAGGAAACTATTATCTCAAGCTGAAACAGAATTGGAAGGAAAGAGATGAGAATACTTGGCCTTCATTGTTGTTTCTACTTCCCAAGTAGCTCCCTCTACGGACTGACTCCTCCGAGTCTCATCACCCCCTTCATAGGTGATACTTTTAGGAAAATCCAATCATTTATCCCAAACTCTAAGTTCCTTCTCCTTACACCTATATGGGACTTATTTCTTAAGTCTATTTCTGATGAGCTGAACGTTTTCCATAGCATCATGATCCGTATCTGGCCCAATTAAGGCTGCTTCATCTACTCATCCACCTTAGGAATACAGAAGCTACCATCTCCCCGTTGGGAGAAAACTTCTACTTTCTATTGATGAACTGCACCTTCCAACTGAAGCAGTATGGGATCACTATCTATTTTTCCTTATCCTCCGCTACCAATGGAGATTCTGATATATTCTGGATTTTCACACCACCATCTGATGTGTCCGTAAGACTAACTCCTAAGCGAACAAGTCGATGAACATCTTTTATTAATTCCTTCCCTTTTTCCTCAACATGTCCCACACTACCGTTTAGAGATCATCTTTCTGGCCTTAAGCTAGGAGATAAATCGACCTATAGGCACTGAGCTACTACACTTCCATTCTAAGACTGGCTCGTTTGAACTGAAACCGAACGATCCTAGTTTTACAATCGACTGAGGCATAATCAGGAATGTAACCAACCTGGAATGATATCTAAATCTACCATTTCTAACTCTACATATCTGCTAAGGTGACTTTTAGAAAGACTGTGATAGGGCAATTTATGTATACCCATTTAGCTATAACTGGGTCACCAACTGGAGTAGAGACAGAGAAGGGTTCTGAAAGAGTTTCTGGACTACCACTTAAGATTACTGCTATAAAGGGAGTTACAAAAGAAAGAGTAGCCCTGGATCTAACAATGCATAAAAATCTAAATGAAAGACTCGTAACATACCAGTGACCATATCAGGAGAATCTTCATGGTCTTGGCGAGCCTGGAAAGCATACAACTTGTTCTGGCGCTGACCGCCACCTGTACCAGATGACACACCCTACTGAGTTGGGTGACCTGCTTGTGTTGTTGGGACTGTAGAATGAGCCCTGCTATCGTTACCTCCTTGCCCTTGCCTAGCAGAAGGGTAATCCTTCAACCTATGGCCGGACTAACCACACCCAAAGAATCCTTCCTTACCTACAAGACACTAGCCCGAATGGTTCTTACCACACTTTAGAAAAGTTGGGTAGGTCCTATTTCCTAAAACACTCCCCTGAGACTTAGAGCCCGATGCCCTACTATTTTTATCCTATCAAAACAATGAGTGATATCCACCACCCGATATCTGTTGAGAGTACTCATAGTTCCCTGTTCTAGCTTTTTTGTTGACCTTAGCTATTCCCCAAGCTTATCTCCTCAACCTGCTGAGCATGAGTCATAAGCCTAGAGATATTCATATCCTCTATCAACATAGCACTCCTGCACTCTGTCTTTACTAAGTTGGATACCCCAAATAGAAACTTACTCATCTGTGCCCTTGAATCGGCATCCATGTGTGGAGCATACCTAGAGAATTGGGTGAACTTAAGTCTGTACTCTTGGACTGACATTGAACCTTGTCTCAAATTCATAAACTCGTGTGCCTTAGACTCTCTCAACTCTCTTGGGAAGAACATGTCCAGAAAAGCTCTGGTAAAACACTCTCAAGTCATAGGAGTTGTATCCACACTCTTGTTTTCTTTTCACCGAATAAACCAAATGTGAGCTACATCTTTAAGCATGTAGGTTACCAACTCTACCCTATCATTACCAGTCACTTGCAACCCTCCAAAGAATTTCTTAACCTCATCGATGATGTTTTGTAGGTCCTCACCAACTTGCGACCCTAAAAATCAGGTTGATTCATCCTAACAAAATCTCGAACTCTAGCTACAACTGATCCACCATTTCTATTTGAAGGATCTGGAACACTACTAAAAACTGCTGAAAAATGACGGAAGAAAAAGCGATGGACAGCGCCACTCCAAAAAAGCGACGGACTAAGTGATATCCCACATACTTGGTGGCGAATTTCACGGAGAAATATTTCAATTTGGGGGCTGGAACTGAAAGAAACTTACTGCGATCTTAGAGAAAGATATCGCCTCTTTTCTCCTCTTTTTCATTCTAAGCTTGGTGAATTCTAGTGAATAATAGTTTAGGGTAAAATTTGTATAGAATAATAGGCTAAAACTAACCAAAACGAAGTAGTTTAGTGATAAAATAATCAAGAAAATACATTATTACCCCTAAACTAAAAGTCGAGTGGCCCATCGACGGAGCTGATTGACGGGTCATAAGTCGGCTGACGATCCATCCTGTCAGTCGTCATTTGGCTCTCAGAGGGCTGAAATCTGGGGTCGGAAAACTAAAAGTTGACTGGCCCATCGATGGAGCTGACTGGCGGACCGTAACTCGACTGACGGTCCGTCCTATCAGTCAACGTTTGGCTGTCAGATGGCTGAAATTTGTGATTTGAAACTAAAAGTCGACTGGCCCATTGACGTAGCTGACTGACGGGCCGTAAGTCAACTGACGGTCCGTAGGTGGCCTCCATCAGTGGCACCTGCAACTTCTGAAAATCTGGAATTTTTTCCTTTCTCGAATATGGGGTGTTATAGATAATGTTCGGGAAGAAGGGAAAACTTAGCCCTAGATTCATTGAACCTTTTGTGATTTTGAGTCGAGTGGTAGAGGTGGCCTAAAAGTTGGCCTTGCCACCTAGTTTGTCAGTTGTACATCATGTCTTCCATGTATCCATGCTTCAGAAGCATATATCGGATGAGTCTCATGTTCTTTCACTTAATTCAGTGGAGCTAGGTCCAGACTTGACATTCGAAGAGGAGGAAATAAATATATTGGATAGGAAGGTTTGAAAGCTTAGGACCAAGGAGATTGCTTCAATGAAGGTGCAGCGTAAGCACTGCTTATTAAATTAATTATTTAATAAATATCCATCATTTATTTAGTTGGCGGTTAATGGCCCAAGTCCTTAATTTACTTAAGACCCTATACCATTTGGCCCATACATATTAAGATAAGTTAGTAAGATTTGTCACTTTTAGTACATAATTAATTTAGAAAATAAAATAAAGAGGAGCAAAAAACTAACCTGCGTACGGTGTGAACACGGACCAAAGTAGGACGAACTGTTTCTCGTAAGGAAATTCAACTAAAGCTTTCAATTTCTCATATGCCTGCATTAATTGCTCTTCATATGCTTTCATTAATTGATGCGCGCGCACACACAGTTGTTGGGCGCTGGCCAATAAATTTTGAAAGGACTTAGGCTATGATTAGATAACATTATATAATTAATAGCTAGGAATATAAGGTATGTCAATTTGAGGTTTGAAACAGTGGTCTTCTCGTGATGTTGTTCGTAATTGACGTCATTGTTTCTTTAATTTTTATTATTAATACCATATTCTGATTCAAGTTTTTATATATTGGTATATGTAATTAAATATTAAGTGTATGGTATTATGTGAATACCATTAGATTTATGATATTTGGAAAAAAAATTGGGACTTAACCCTAGGCTTGAAACTTAAGAACTTGATTTAGATTCGGGTGAATTTTTGGGTCTAGGCTAAACCTATAGTAATATGTGTGTTGTTAGTTTCGAAATCTTGTTGTGATTATGTACTTGAATAGATTGCATTGATTTGGAAGCTCAATGAAAGGGGAAGGCTCAAGTCTCCGAGTGAATTATTGATTAATTGAGGCAAATGAATTTCTAAACCCTTGTTAAGTGCATAGAATTGTATATTTCCTTGTGGTATGTGTTGGGGAGTAATGGGACTTGTTGATAGGTTGACTTGTCCATGTTGAATAATTTTAATGATGGAAAAGGGTAATAAAAGGCTATGTGGTTAATTATTGGGGTGTGATCTTTGAGAATGATTTGAAAGGTTTCATTATTGAAATTGTATCACGATTGTGTTGTTGTGAATTGTGCATTGTTATGTAAATGGTCATCTCCTCATTATTTGAGAACATATCATTTGCATTGGTTTTGAGACATGGTTGTGACAAGTGTTATGTTAATTGAGGAAGAATAAGAAATTAAAGAGGATGTACCATTTCGAGGGACGTGTTGCGCGCCGTGATGGATACTATACTTTGATGGACGTGTCGCACGCTGCGACAAATTCTATAATCGAAGAACGTGTCTCACGCCACAACCTATGCATGGACAGATATATCCCCCATGGTCCCAGACTGAGAGACACTGGGTGTGTATTGTTAGGTTACACATGCATCACTATACTTGATATTGCATTTCATTGCATTGCATATCTTTATCATTTGTGAACTTGTGAGTGCCTTTCTGTCGAACTTGTGATTGGTGAACCTGATCTTATGTGTTCCTGATTTGTATTGTTTAAGTGACGTGGTTGAATTATGAGCTATATGAATTGTGAACTATTAGGTTGGACTGGTTTTCATGCAGGTTGTAGTTGTAGAGGTTCGGTTGGGCTGTAAGGAGTATCCGTATTCTACTCCCTTAGCTTGTGTTTAGAAGTTTACTTGTTGAGTACCGTGTGGTTTGGTACTCACCCCTTGCTTCTACATTTTTGTAGGTTACGAGCCTAGATCTTCGTAATACTTTCTATTATCTTCTTTTCTGAGGCTTCCTGTGGAGATTTGTGAGGTAGTTGTTTGTCATCTCAGCGGACCTTCTTACTCCTATTTATGATTTTGTTCTACTTGAGAGACAAACAGGTTTTGGGGATTTAGTTAAGTTGGCTTGTTATCCGCATTAGAAGTTTTTATTAAACTTTTATTTTTATTTTATTTCCGCACTTTCTCAAAATTGTTGAGTTTTAGGCTGACTTGTCTTGGTGGGACAGGACAAGTGCCATCACATCCATTTTTGGGTTGTGACAAGCGAGATTGAAGAGGGAGGAGAGAGGCGAACGAGAGAGGGCAGAGAGTAGAGATAGGTGAATTCGATATGTATATCATTTAGATAATTAAATATATCTAACTACTATGTATATGTATCAATGATTGAATTTGTATATCTACATACAATTTGAAATCGTATACAATTGAATTGAGTTAAAACATTTGTATTTGTTTATCCAATGTCTCAGTCGCTTTACATAAACACATCTTATACATTATATTTGTATAATTTGTGTTTGTTTAAAGGGAGAGAGAGAAAAAGACAAAAGAGAACTAGGCAGGGGAAGATTTGTATTTTTATAATTATAAGTGTATATGGCAAAGAGATATGTATTTGCATTTGTACATCCCCTCCCTCTCGCTTTATACAAACACAAACACAAATTATACATTTGTGTTTGTATAAAGTTAGAGAGAGATTAACAGAAGAGAATCGAGAGAGAGAGAGACTTGGACAGGGAGAGGAGAGAGGTGAGTGATAGATGATTGATAAAGAGGAGAGAGGCGAGAGAGATTCCAAAGAGAGGGGACTGAGAGGAGTGTAACTATTGCTAGAAGTAAATTGTAAATTGTAATTGATGCAATCTATAACTGTGTTACCTAATTAACTAGTATATATTTGTCTAATTGCATAATTTTCCCATAATAATTTTGGCCCAAAAATAATTTAAAAATTAATCTTTAAAAAAAATTAATTTTTTTTTTTTTTGAAAAATGTCACATGAACAAAAAATCTAAGTCATAGATGAGTGTATCTCACTCTCTAAGAATGAGATCATGTAGAGGTCAAGACTATCAAATAGCCAAAGTCATAGAGTAATAAATATTTCTAATAATTTGAGGGGTTCTGATTAAACACACTAATTTTAGGGGTATTCTGTCAAATAAAATAATATCATGATGAGGATTAAAATTTACTTCGAATTTATGATTTATGAACCTATTTTTTTTCTTATTAGGATAATAAAATAAATGCACCAATGCCAATAAATAAAGTAAAACAACCAACATATTTTTTAATATATTCATAATCTGAATAAAAGTTGAGTTGTCTCCAAACCCAAATCCCCCTGCCTCTTCTAATTTTATTTTTCTTTATATAAATAATCATCCTCTCCCTAAAATGATGAGAGTGAAAGTAACAAAAATGTAGGGAAAAAGTTGGTAACATAATATGTTGATGTACCAATGCATGTACTGTGAAAGAAACTTTCCTTCAAGTCAAGACATAGCAACTCAAACAATCTAAGGAGTCAGTTCAAGATTATCTAGATTAAATGAAACCCCAAAGAAAACTGTTTGTAGTTTTTTAATAATCGCTAGCAATAGAAGGGTTCTACTACCAAATAATTAATTCTCCAACAACAACAACAACACCAGATTTTTTTTTAATGTAACATATGATGTTGATTCAACAAATGTTCATCAATTGCTTGTGTCTCTAGTTTCGACTAGAAAATGTCAACCTTGGCTCCCTTTGAATGATTTGAGGTTTGTGATATGAAAACTCTCACTAAGTTTAGGGATAGTCTTAAAAAATTTATGAAAATTTCATTTTGAGTCTTCTTGATGTGAAAATGACTTTTTCTTATTTTTGCTAAGACGGGCCTTGATCCTAGATAGAATTTTCATATCACAATGCCTCAAATGATGCCTAAGCGTCCATGGTTGACGTCTGCTATTCGAAGCTGGAAATGAGCGCAATTGAGGACCAATTGTAGAATAAATGTGTGATGTTGTAGAAAACACCTATTGTTGATGTTGATATGGAACATGTGAGTTGATAGTAGAACTGTATTGTTGTTCTTTACTTGAAAAATAAGTCAAACAATTTTTTTTGGGAGGGGGGAGGGGGTTTACCCCAACCATTTTTTAATAGAGTCCTTGTATGTGCCGCTATTACTTGGCTTGAAGAAAAGTGTTTTTCTAAAACACATGCATTGATACATCAATATACCATGTTGCCCATTCTACTCCCTACATTTTGTTATTTTTATTCATCATCTTAAATAGCACATATATAAAGGGGAAAACATATAAGATATAGGGTGAGTTGGGTTTGGAGACAATTAAGCTTTTATTAAAATTTTGAACGTATTTTAAATAAAGAAATAAACTAAAACAGACAACAGAATTTTTTATACATTCATAATTTGAATAAAAGTTGTCTTTGAACCTAACTCCTCATTTCTCTTCTAATTTTTTTCATTATATATAAAATCCTCCTCTCCTTAAAATAATGACGATGAAAGCAACAAAAATGCAAGGACGAAATGGTCAACATGGTAGGTTGATGTACCAATGCACATATTGTGGAAGAAACTTTTCTTCAAGCTAAGGCATAGCAGCGCATACAAGGAGCCACTTCAAGGCTGGCTTGGTTAAACGAAGCCCCCAGAGAAAAGTGATTGTGCTATTTTTTTAATTCTTGATAGCAATAGAAGGGTTCTACTACCAACTAATCAATTCCTATCAACAATAACAATAGATTTTACTAAAATCTATAGCAACATCTGAGGCTGATTCAACAAACATTCATCAATTGACTTTGTCTCAACTTCGTCTAGCAGATTTCAACCATGGCCCCCTAGAAATGATTCGAGGCTTTGTGATATAAAAACTCTAGCTAGGCTCAAGATTGGTCTTACTGAAGATCAGGAAAATATCCTTTGAGTCTTTGATTGCTTCATCATTGGTAAGACGAGTCTTGAGCCTTGATAAAGTCTTCATATAACAAATCCTCAATTGATACCTCGGGGGATATGGTAAATATTTGCTAAACAAATATGAAGACTAACAATTGATGAACATTTGTTCAATCAACATCTGATGTTGTTGCAGAAAAACCTATTGTCGATGCTCCTAAGGAATTAGTGAGTTATTAGTAGAAACCTATTGCTATGGTTAACTTGGAAATAACACATACACTATTCTTTGTGTTTTTCATAAAACAATCATTCTTGAACTGACTCCTTGTATGTATCGCGATTCATTGGCTTGAAGAAAAGATACTTCTAGAATATATGCACTAGTTCATCAACATACCATGTTTCCTTTTCATCCTAACATTTTTGTTACTTCGATGTTTATTATCTTATTGAGAGAATGAGGGGTATACATATAAGAGAAAAAAAAATAGAAAAGTTAGGGGGAATTGAGTCTGGAGACATTTTAACTTTTATTCAAATTTTGAATGTATTAAAAATTATGATGATTGTTTTACTATATTTCTTTATTTGACACTAGTGCATTTAATTTATTTCTCAAAAATAGGAAATTTGGTAGATAAATGATTTATCAAAGCTTACTAAATTTTAATCATTATCATGATATTTAATTTGTCCGAACATCCCTAAACCTAGTGTGTTTTATTCAAAACCCTTTAAATTAGTAAAAATATTACTTACCCCTCTGGCTTTTACTATTTGATAATCTTTACTCCTACATGATATCATCATTAGACAGTGAGATACACTTACATAGATTTTTTGTTCATGTGATATTTTTTATGATAATCTATTTTTAAAAAGTTTATACAGTATTTTCTATGTAAAAAACACGGCTTGAACTTCACTTTTTAGGAAAAAGAATTATTTAGATAAAAACAATGACTTTGGAAAATTTTGTTTTACATAATTTGCCAAAAAAAATAAGAAATGAATTCTTAATCCAGATAGTCATATCTATATTAGATAAAATAATATTTATACATTTGTTAACTCTTTATTTTGCAATATTTCACTTTAAAATTAAGGAGGTTTAACCAACTACTATAGACGATCAAATTGTTTAGAAGAAAGAGGGGCAATCATGATGTACGAAGTCACTTAACCTACTTTCTAGACAGTATCAAACAAGTATTAACAACTAAAACATGGAAAGACAACTCATATCCTTTTCTCCATATATATGATAAATTAGGGAGCTCAAATCTGAAGAAGTAACAAAGGTATAAAACCATTTAACCTTTATGAAGATTAGTTGTGGCTCTTTTTCAGATGAGATATCATTTCAAATTTATAAATATTTCAACTACATTTCATATATAGCTATATCAATCAGAAGTCCTCTTAAATAAAAAAAAATATAAATTTGAGTCAATGGAAGAGAAATAGGAAGGGATGACTCTTTCATTCCATTGATAGAAGTCTAACTACAAAAATTTAAAGAAAAAAAATGAATCAATTAAAAAGTGAAAGAAGCAAAATTTTGGATGAAACTTGTCTTAATAAAGTAAAATTTAAACTCAAAATAAGATCTTTTTATCATGACATATGAAATATAATGAGGAAGGACGTTAGCTCTTCAAACCATGCTATAACAGTTCATATATCAGCGAATACAATAGTTTAAGTACAGAAGATAAGAAAAATGCAAACTTCTTGAAACTAAAATAAAATAAAACAAAATGAATCTATTCTAAAATTTACCCTAAGCATAAACAACTAGACAAAAATAGAAAAGAAAAATTAAAACTCATATATAGAAATGAATCTATTTGAAGAACAAAAATAAAAAGGAATTTATACAGACAAAAACATGATTGAAAAAATTAAAACTCAAATAAAAAATGAATATATTCTAGGCAATATAAACTAAAAAGAAAATAAGAGAGGAGATGAGGCAATTACCTCTTGCAGAGTAGGAACTGGGATGACGACCTGAAATCATTCTTCCATCTTCGTGCACGAATAAAATTAGAAAAATTCTAAATTCATAGGATGAACCTTCATGGGTTCATTTCACGCAAGAGCACTGCTCTTACACCTAAGAATCTCTAAATTCTCCCCGTTCATTCGATGCATAGAGATGGCTATTATATATATTTGATTTTTGGCGTAAATCGTGCCCAAAAGCAATGTGGGACTTTTCGAATGTGAAAATTACATAGGAAATATATTTCAAGACCAACATTACCAATAATACATATTCTACTAGATAGATATTTACTTATAGTATCAGATTAATTCATAAATACACTTGACTAACTAATAAATAGTTATATACAATTAATTATTCATAGTTATCCGTAGTATTAGCACACAATCTCTTAATTTTGTCAGAACAATTTGTATTATTGATTGTATACAATATTGAGATTTTTTAAAATTGTTGATTGTATTATTTTTGTATTAAAAATGATGATTTGATATTAACATACAATCGTTGAATCTTTTCATAGGTTCTCATTATTTTTTAATCAAATAATATTTCAGTAATTTTTTCATTATCTTTAAATTAAATGGATTCTTTCTTTGTTGTTAAGGTTTTAGGAATTATATTATGGGTATTAAGCCTTCACATTCTTTTGTGTATATAAAGCCCAATGACTCTTCTTGAATCAGTTGCCATCGAGCAAAAGGGCAGGGAATGTAAATAGTAGCATGTAACAACAATAACAATAAAAAATTGAGCCCCCCAAAACACTTTCAGTACAACATAAGATTGTATTATTATGTTGTTTGATACATGTTTCAATTCTTATCACTAACTTTTTAATTTCAATCAAGATGAATTCCCTTGGAAAAGTTTTATTTCTTGCTATGAATCATTAATTTTAATAAATTTTCTTACTATCCTTGTTTATTATGAATGTTAAATATAAATATTTATTTTCGATATTTTCATATGGTTAGTCTACCTTTTTTCAGAATAATTAATGAAACATAGTTAAATCTCAATATGTTTATGTGGATAACAAAATTTTGTTAAATTTAAATCCGTAAGGAATTTAAATTATATTCAGTTCAAGATATATTAGTCCAAATAAATATTGTGGATTAGTATGATTTGATTAATTATTTAAGTCTAGTAAGTACAGATAATTAAAGTTCAATTTAATTGGCTAGCTCGTTAAATTGGATAACAACTGACAAGCCTACGTTGTCAAAGCCCAAGATGTCATCTCATTCTACAAGTCCAATTTGGTGCCACATGTAAAATGGTGTAGCATACCAAGTAAAGAGAAGGAGCCAATAGGATTATGCCACGTATCAAATGACATGTCTAGCCTAGCCAAATCAAAGACAAATAAAAATGTGTCACATGAGTACTAGCGACATGTTTTGACCAATCAAATATCATCATGTCACTTAAATTTGATTGGCCGGAGGAAGCCTGTCCTCATCACGACTCTTCCATTCTATAACAATAAATAGGGTCAACATCAATAAGAGAAGACACAGAATTTCAAGAAGTAGCCAGAGAGAGCTTGTGGATCAAACACTGCAGATTTCTCTACAACCTACAAGTTCAAGCATTCAAGCATTCAAGCACTCAAGTTCAAGAACCAACTCAAAACCAAGACCAGATTCAAGAACAAGCTCAAAAACACTTGAATTAAAGTACAAGTAAATAACAAGTCTATCAAGATTCAATATCAACCTCGAAGTCCCTTGAATACAAGTACAATCAAGAACAAGTCCATCAATATTCTATATCAAGATCAAAAGTGTCATGACCCAAAATCTCACGTCATGATGGAACCTACTAGCATCCCACTAGTAGTTAAGCCAAACTCACAACCCAGAACCAGTAGCAATGGGCTATCATACTAAAGAGGAGAATTCAGAGAATAAATAACAAATAGAGAAAGAAAAAGATAAAGAAAGAGAAACAAGATATACATATAACACCCCATGACCTGGTATTAGTCCATAGTCGAGCCAATAATTACAACATGAGTACAAGGATAATACATAGATATACAAAATTGTCTCCAAATACAAAATAAAGATTGGTCTAGTCAAAATAGAGAGAGATTGACAACTCCGATCGTTAGGATCTTACCTCAGGTCACCGAGAAATAGTTGTTATGCATGAGTTACACGTCAATAGCGAGAAGTCATACTATGATCTGCAGGGTGCAAAGGTGTAATATGAGTACCAGCAAGCGGTACTCAGTAGGCACAGACAGACTAAGTTTATAGTGGAGGGCATATCATAAGTGTAGACCTATCAGTTCACTTTCTTTGACTTGGACCCAGTTTTACTCTATCTATTTAAAAAGTATGTTCCTTGTATTTTGCGAGAAAGTAGAGATGATGAGTTCACCAGTATAGAGAAGGGGAGTTTGTTTGTCATAGCATATGAGGCTTGTTTTCACTCTTTATCCATGTATTCTTTAGAACTACTTTCCACAGAACATGAGAATACACCAGATACTTTTTATTACATACACATTTTTTTAAATCTTTTTAATTAAAGCACCCAACCATTGGATGATTTGTTAAGGGTCTAAATATGGGACTCCATCTTGCAACTCTATAGATAGTAACTTCTAGTAAGTCATTTTAGGAAATGGTTGAGTATGCTATGAATGTAGAGGGTGTGAAGCAACATTTTTATGTTAAGTCTGCCGAAAAGAAGGTCATAAAGGGTGGTGGTTTGAATGGGTCCTTTTCTAAGGGGTCAAGTCCCTTGGCACCAGTTTTTTAAGGGGTATTCTAGATGCCCAATTCATGTAGCTATGCAGGTATCATCTGCAAGGTCCATCTTGGACCACTCACGAACCATCAAGGTAGGGAGGATATTCTACCACTTTTACTTTAGGATAGAGGCCAACGTTGGACTGAGTCTGCTAAGAGTGTGGTCAGCAAGAGCACATTCATAAATGTTGTCCTAGATTCATATAGACTAGAAATATTGTTCTACCAGAAGCTTTTCAAGCTATTGTTCTAGAAGGTAGAGAAGAGAGCCATTTGGTAGGGTTCGTCCTCATCTTGGGTGAGGTGGACACACAATTAGTAGGGGTAGTACTCACTGTTGACACCCAATTTTGACCCTCCTCAATATAAATTAATTATTTCGAGCCTCTCCAATTTCTAACGATTTAAAATAATAACTTCGCAAGTTATTTTAAAGTAATTTTAGACACTTTCATAATTCTTAAACAAATATGTATATAATTACCATATTTTACGAATATTCAAAAAATCGTCTCAAAAGGAGTTTGTTTTAATTAAATATTCAATTAAATTAATTTGGTTCAAAGTACACTTGTAAGTTATTTAGTTTATTAGTTTAATTATTCTTATTTTATGTTATTTTATTTTATTTTATTTTATTGATTTGAAAAGATCATTTTATTAAGTTACATTATTTAAGTTATGGCTATAGTTTTAAGTTAATTAGTTTATAATCGAATTAATTATTTTATTTCGTTAACATTAAGAAGCTCGTTAAATAATTTATATTAATTCATCTTATTTAGTTTTTAGCCGAATCACCTAATTAATTCAATTTGGTTAAGTTATCAACTTAATTGGCTAGAATTGCAATTAATTCGGTTATTTCGTTAATGCAATTTTAGTCATTCTTTTACATCCATTCAATTCTTTTGAGACCAATTTTGGGCATTACTTTAAATTTCCAGCGGCCACCCTTCTTAATTCAATTCAAACTCCAACACCAATATAACAACAACAACAGCCCAGCCCCTTCGTCCATTTTCCGACATCCCATTATAATTTCCAGCAAATCCAGCCAACCTTTTCCCCCGACCCGGCACAAAACCCTGTTCCAAAAGAAGCAGAACATACAACAGCAGTACCAGCCGACCCCATCCCCTTTCCCTTCCAATTCCAGCGACAAACATCACAACAGCTGTTCAAATGCAACCCACACAGCAGTAGCATCAAGAAACACAGAACGTGGTACTGTTCCAGCAGATAGAAGCACGTTGTTTCGTCTTTGAAGCTGTGGGATGATGCCACGTCAAGCAGCGGGTACAAGGAAGTCGATCAAAAGCGTCTATTTCTCCCTTTCCTCTATCGGAATGGGGCAAAGCTTTCAGGAAAAAGGTGTTTGTCCCGAATTGTGAAAGTTTTTGGCATTTTGAATTTCGAATGGCCCGTGAATCAGATTTTTTGGATCTGGTTTTCCCCCCATTCCAAAACCTATTTTTCCCTTCTATATAATTTGCTCTTATTCACTGTTGAGAAAAAGAAGAAAAATGTGGGGGAGTTGGAAGAAAAAAAATTGGAAAAAAGATTAGTAAGAGTTTACATAAGAAAGAATTTTGAAGCCTAAGCCACATAAGAAGTACCCCAAATATTTTTTCTTGTCCGAGGGACTGCTAGAATTCATAGGGACTCTTGAAGTTCAAAGTTGGTGTTGAAGTCGTCCTTCGCTCGTCCCGTCCCCGTTCGCTGCACCGGAAAAGGTAACACTCTCATTCTCATTTCATTCCTCGTTTCCCTCTTTGAATGACGTTTATTCTGTCTTGTTTGCCATCAAGAGTTCTTTTGCTTGAGGTCAGTTTTCGTTACAAGTTCGTTATATGTCCTTGATATAGCATCATCGAATATGATTTGAATAATGGTGAAGCACTCTAAATGTGACAGAATTTTCTTTAAGTTATTGTTGTTGGTTATGTCAATTTGGGATGGTTTATTTCGAGTTGGTTTAAGCTTTTGCTTCTCTTGCTTGACTCTCCGCCTTGATCGTCTGGAATAGTTTGAGTTCGGTTTCTTCATTCGTTTTAGATTTTTGCTTTCAGTTTTATTTTTCTTTTGCTCTCAGGTTTAGCCGTTTAAGATTTGACTTGTTTGATTTAAGGTGAAGTTTCGATGTTGAATAAGTATTGTTAGATTTACAAGTAGTTTGGTATTTTATTTTTATTTTTACTCTTGTTTGACTTAGCAAGTACATGGGATCCTTCACATGTTAATGTAGTAATTGTCGAGGACGATTTCTTCGTGGGCGTAGGTATTATGGCTGGTAATATTATCTCTTATTAGTTGCTTATGGTCAAGTTAGTTGGTTAAGAATAATTAATTTGAATCCCTTCCCCCTTGCTTGATAAATTGTGACAAAGAGATCAATCTTCCGGCAAATGTTTCTTTTTATTTTAGTTGAAACACATTAGTATCATTTGTATCTTTCAACCTGCATAACAATCTTGCTTTAACATAAATTTGTTCCCATGATTAGCCGAATGGGTTATCTTTAAATTTATATGCTATGACCCTGTTTTAAAATTTCTGTGCATCAAGTTGTTGGCAGTGATTTGATTATTTGGCCCTCGATTTGACTCAGTTTCAAATGACCCATTGTAGTCGAAATAATTGTTTCAAATTTTGATCTACATTAGTTTCTTTGTTTTGTTTGTATTTCGAATTGTTTAAATAACGTGAAAATAAGGTTATATAAGGCATATGTGTAGGCTAGATCGTTTTAATATATATATATATATATATATATATATAACGTGAAAATAAGGTTATATAAGGCATATGTGTAGGCTAGATCATTTTAATATATATATATATATATAAAATTAGTTGCTTTCTTTTCTGCTTAGAACCTGCCAGTTGTTCCCCACAATTATCCCAATCCATCATTTTTATCCCTTTGGGGACTAAGGTGTTAAGTGCTAATCTCCTTTGATGCGCATACTATTTTGTGATTGATTAATCATCATTAGGCTACGGTTTGAATATGTTGAGGCTAATTTTATTTCCTTTCGTTATATGTGAAACCTGTCCGAGTTCATTATGGACTCGTATCGCCTCCCCTTTGCATTTCGGGAGAGCCATAAAGGCTCGAATTCCATCTTTATCCAATAGCCCTAAAAATCGACGAATAGGTCCCGAAGCTGAAAGAGGCAAAAGATCGAGAGAATAAAAAAATTTGGGCCAAAGGCTCACTCTTAATTCAAAATTGTATTTTGTTATTTTGGGCCTAAGCCCATTTATTTTCTATGATATTGTTAGAATTTAGGACAGGTGGCGAGAATTGGGAAGCCCAAATTCGAACTAGGCCCAAGTGTTGGTCCAGGCGGACAGAAAAACCAAACTTGGGCCTGAGTCTCTTTCCCTTTGCTATTTTATTGTGTTTGTGTGCTTGTTGATATTTGCCGCTAATCTTTAGGTCGAAAAATTCAAATCCCCGAAAGATGCCCATTTTGATTTTACAACTTAACTAAATCAATCATTGTTTAACAAAACTTAAAGAATAAATGTTGCAAATTATCTCACTTAGATAGTATTCCCGCATTCCCCCGTTTCCCTTTTAAGACGGTTCTAACTATAAAAGTTGTTCAATTCAAATTAAGTCAAACGAATTTAGCCAAATAATTAGTTGTCGGATAACCACATTAGTGGACATTCTAGGTGCTTTTGAAACCTTCTTAGAATGTTAATAAGAACCTCGAACCCTTTTTAAGTTTTCACTAGATTTCTGTTTTAGTCTTTTGAAAACAACAGTTTTCTTGATTTTTCTTAAAAATTAAGTGGCGACTCTTAAACCAGTCTTAAAATATTTTTTAATAAAACAGAATGGCGACTTCCACTGGGATTTGAATGGTTCTAACCTTAAGATTAATTATTTGGCTATGTGTTTTACTGTTTACTTGTTTAAATTATCGTATCTTATATTAATTGTGGCATTCATGGCACCCGATTCCGCCAAACGGCAAATAGATTGCATTAGGAAAAAGGCGGTTACGTGGCTTACCACGGCTGTCCTTCAGAAAGCCACAAGTTGAATTCTTTGGAAGTGATAAATGAATAGTTGGCTTGTGGTCATCCAACGTCATTTATTAGACTTCACCCCGTTGTTTGTTCGACTCGGGTAACCGTCAATTCTCAACCAATTCTAATCAACCTAGAGTAGAGCAAAACCAAAGTCAAGTCTAAGCATTAGCCTAAGACGGCTTAATACCCAAGGCGTATTAAGTCCATTAGTAAAACCGCCAAAAATCATGTCCAAGGTCCACGACCTAACGACATACCATATTATTTGACATTTGAAAGATGTATGTGTGGAAACCTAATTGTTGCCTATTTGGGGGAGGGAATCTTAACCGTGCTTTGTTTTGTAGGTATGGATCGATTTCCCAAATTCGACACGGTAGTGGAAGTCCCGGTTCTACTCAAAATGTGGTACAATGACCTCACTGTGGTTCACAAAAGGGCCCTCAACAAATATATAGGAGCCCTAACAGAACTCATCAACATGGTTGGGTGGCCCGAACTGATTGAAGTCCTCACAGGCTATTGGCACAACGAGAAAATGGTGTTCAGATTTGGAACCATAGAGATCACCCCGACAATTGAGGAAATTCGGGACGGAATAAACACAGTCGGTACAGGGCTTGAAAGAAGAGCGAGAAAATAGGAACACATCTTAATCCCTAACAAGCCTACACTCGAGGATATTATAAATTGGCTCAGATTAAGAAAGGATTACGCCTTCTGGGCCGATGGTTCTAGCGTTTCTTTCATGGATCTCTATGTTAGATTCGGGAATGCAACCTTTTATGCGAATTACAATCAAGAGTTCAGGATTACCTTCAGAGAATGGGACGGGATCAGACCTTTGGCATTCACTATCGCGCTATTAAGGCACTATGGTTTTTCCCCAAGGCCCGAGCCTCAGCATCAACACCCGGGTAATAATGCTTGCACACACTCTCTTCCACGGGCATCTGAACCAAGGGCAAGTGAAGTATTATCCTATCGTGCCTGTCATCCTGTACGACATGTACCGTTCTTTGGGAAAATGTAAGGAAGGACATCGCTACTTTCAGGGTTGCAATCTCCTCCTCCAATGGTGGATACTGAGCCACTTAGCGAAGGGACACGGGACTCAAAAGCTACACACCCTCGATGATAATAATGCTCTCAAGGGTTTGAATGATATGTTGTTTTGGACAGATTTAGAAAATAGGAGAACTAGAGGAAGATGGGCTCAAATTTTCTCTGCGTTAAGAGAAGAAAATATCCAGTGAATGTTCGACCGTTTCATCTCGAAAGATGCCATAGTACGGGGCGACAGAAAACTTGTGCTTCATCTACCAGGTATTCGAGGTATCCGCCCGTATGCGCCCATCCGGGTCCTGAGGCAGTTCGAGAGAAGACAAACTACACCCCAGAAGCATACTATCGTATCTATGTGTTCGACATCGGGGATGATAGAGTGCCTGAGGCTTCAGAGATGCTGAAAGAATGAAAAAGAGTAGTGCGAATGAACAAGGACACCATTGCCATAGATCGATTTAATGTGGGGTACGATGAAACTTACAAAGCTTGGTTGAAGGGCAATATACAAGGTATCTCTTTCTCGGTTCCGAACATTTACCGCAGTGTAGAGGACAGAGTCCAAAGCTTTGATAGAACTAAGAGAGGTAAGAAGAGAATCCCAGGAAATGCACGAGGAATTTCTCCGAAAGCAAGAAGAGGATAAGTACGCCCTCGAGAGCGTAACTCAAGAGTTAGAAAGCTTGAGAAGTGATTTGGGAGAGCTTAACTTATGGATTGGAGATAAGAAAAGAGGAATATGTCTCGAAGACTGGGAAGAGAAAGGCCGCTGGAGCGAAGGATACTTGCTAATGATTCAATACAGGCTTCAGCATCTCATCGCACAGAACAAGAGGAACAAATCAGAAGCTGGACCATTAGGGACCTCCTAGCGGATTTCGCCCCTGCGTGGGCTTTTCTATGTGTATTTGTTGTTATTTGCCCCTACGTGGGATTGCATTTCTTGTATTTTGGTACTCTTTTCAAATGACCCCTGCGTGGGCCTTTCCTCTGTGTTTTTTTGTTTATTCCCTACTTCCCCTGCTTATTTTCGCTTCTTGAACATCATTTTATATGCGAAATTTGCTTTGGGG